>NW_027532158.1:1076544-1133226 GCF_008692635.1 Crocuta crocuta
CATTGCTAGAGGAAGAATCAAAATTTAAATGCAATTCAATGGGACAGCGAAGGGGAGACAGAGTTGAGGGTCAACTCTAAAACGTGAAGTATGGATGAAAATAGGAAAGTTAGATGCTATCAGGTATCAAGAGTAAAGCAATGTCAGAGGAATAAGTCACGACAAGTTGAAGTTTTGAGAATGAGAGAATGCTGAAGTTCTCATTTTTACATGGCATTTGTGCAGTAGAGGTGATTATTCAAAGGAATCTTACAGGATGAAGTGTTTATTTTTTCTGTGTCCAATGGCCTGGGTATGAAAAGGTTTCTCATGAATGAATTCTATGACATCTTGGACCTTTTGTTGTTGTTGTTATTTTGACCTTGAAGAATATTTGATGTACACATACATAAAATACCTTGGTAATTATTTTTTCTCAGGACAAAGTCTGTGTGAGTGAAGTAGAAAGTGTGAAGTCATAGTTTGGGATCTAATTTTAGAAAAACCATCATTTTTGTAGACTCTGGGTCTGGAGTTCTCTATTGTCCAGCAAGAAAGTGGGACACAGGGTTAGAAATTCGAGAGAGATCGCTGATGTCTGGGCTAAGACAAGAACCCCAATTAAGGGTCCTTGCTCTGTTTTTATTAGGATCAGAAGGCTTACAGACATGGTAATGGATGTGGACAAAGAGACAATGAAACTGTGGACATTAACTCATGGGCGTGAGAGAAAGAGGGTTTTGAAGATATGCGGTGTTAGGGCTTTGGGTTAATACAAAACAAAATCTTGGTGAAGGGCGGAAGGTTGTTTACAGCAGACATGAAGCACCCCCTCTGTTTAGCTAAACTGGTCCAAGGGACAAGAAAGACAGAGCATGCTACCTCAGGGTACAAGGCACCTTTCCACCTTTCTCTTGCTAATTAGCCCTGCTCTGGACAACTTAGCCCCGAAGTGGTCTATAGCCCTATTTGCCTGTTTACCTAATTTGGTCCTTCTTTCCTGTGAAAGCAGCTTTCTGCTATTGTAATAAGTTGGTGGCCATTTCTGCCCTAAATTCCTAATCTTGGTTACCTCATATGCCTTTGTTCTATACTGGGGCCTTTGCCCTGTCCTCTCTATATTAGGGGCTCTGCCCTACCCTCTGTATACCTATTTACCTAATCTTGTTTACTCAAACTTGGGTGTGAACATCCTATGGCTTTCTAATTCTTTATGCCTTCTTAACCCACCAGTGCAAGCACAGGGAATGCCTAAGCTATTCCCCACAAATATATATAATTTCTCTTCTAAAAAGTGAAGTGAAAGAAAGATACAAGTGAAAGATGTTACAGGAATGCCCAGCACCGGCCAATCATTCCCATAGCCCTAACTGTGCTGTCCTCAGGATGCCAGATGGAAAATTGAAGTTGGAGCTCATTGCCACTGGACTCCTTTGATCCACAGATAACGTCTGTATTCAAATAGAAATAATCTGAATAAGAGGCATATGATAACTCCCAATATCAATATATGCAATAACAAGGCAAACACAGAACTACCAACTTTTACATGAGCAGATGCTATGTCTTATCTCTATCCCAGTGGAAAAGTGAAATCAGAATTATGGTTTATGGAGCTAAAGAAGAGTCTGACTCATGGGTTATGGCCATGATTCATTCCTGAGCTCTTCCTTCAAGGCTAGAGCATGACCTAGTCAGGCTCACCACTAATTCATGCGGCACTCACACTTCCAACTGAGTACTAGGAGGTGGGAAGATGTCTCTCAGAGAAGTCAGATGATTTGGGTTGTAAGCAGTTCCTGGTACCCAGCTAAGAGAACACAGTAACCAAAGAGATCAAATGTAAAAATTTATTTACAATTTTACGTGGCCAGCCCGGAAACAGAGAAGGCTTCTGGCTATAGATATTCACAGAATATAAATAGAGGCATAGGTTATTAACTGTGTAATCACTAGTCTATTACTCTGAATTTATAATAAACATTTTTTTAAAAAGCATCAATGTGGGTTTTGTTTTTTTTTAACTTGTCTGGTATATAAATGGAAGAGCACTGCTTCAAATAGAATTGCTTCTTAAATAGCAAAATCTGGGAGACATTCAGGGCTACTCTACATCTCCATTACAATATTAAGGCACAGAAGATTTCCGCTGTAGGGCATCCGGTCCTCAGCAGGTGGACTGCAAGTGTAGGAAGAGGGAGCCTACACTGTTTCAAGCGTTTGTCTAGAATATTTCAGTAAGAGCTCTTTTATGAGGAAGTAATTTTTCCCTTTTCTTAAGATCATTTATCATTTAGTATATAAACCAATATTTACATGTATCTGTCACAAATGCTCAACCTATTCCAGAGCATACTAAAAGGAACTAGTGAAATACATATAAGCTGTGTGGATACAAGAAAGAAGCTGCATATAAAACTTCTATAAAAGAGGAATTGTCAGTTCCTATAACTTGGGGAATTAAAACACTCTTCTTCCCTCTCTCCCCTATCCTGAGCTTCCTGCCGTTTTCCTGCCCTGTGTTATAGGAAGCTCTAGGTTGTGTGTATTTCACACAAAGCGAGACTTGGGCTAAAGACAGTGAATAAGAGAAAGAAAAGCATGCCATTTTCTAATTTTTGCTGTTAAGAAAACACAATGATGTGGCTGTTTGTATTCAGAGCTTTCAAAAGCAAATCCCTACCAGGATCTTTGGAACATTATTTGGCTTTTCTAAATGTCAGCTTTCCTTTCTGTGAAATGAAAACATAGCAGCATCTGTGTCTTAAGATCACTGTGAGGGCTGAATGAAGTGACATACACAAAGCTTGTTTCATATTGTCTCATTTAATTTGCAAATCATTCCATGAAGTGAAGCTTAGTACTATTCTCATCCTACAGATGAGGAAACTGAGCCTTTAATTTAATTAAGATTAAAATTCCCAAGATCATGCTGTTGACAAGTATGGGGCATGGGTCTAACCCAGCTCTGCTTGACACTAGGGACTGCATCCTTCACTGCACAATACTCCTTTGTAAGTATTCAGTAGTTTTTTGAGAGAAAGTATTTAAATTGCTGTCAGAACTCTGCTGCAAGGCTTTTGTATTTATGATATATGTCATTTGGCTTAACTCGATTGCATAAAAACCTGTCTCCAGGTTTTATACCATACTACAGGTTCAGCCACTTATGAAACATTGGTTATTAGTTTAAACTCACAGATCTAAACATCACCTCAAGTGTTGCAACAGTCTGATAACTAACAGATAAATCCCAAAGGATAGTTGCAGTGAAGGTTCTAAAGTTTAGGATGGGCACAGCAAATTAGTAGCTTATAGGAGAAGATTCTTTTCTGGGTGTTCTGTAGTTATATTTGCAAATGTTAATCCAGCCACTACTTAATTGAAATTGCTAATAGGTTTGTAATGGGTTATCTTTCTTCAGGGCAATACCAGAAAATCCAAACCACCGAAAATTAGCTCTGCAACAGGCACCTTAATAGCTTAGTCTAATGGGTCTCAACATTTTTGGCCTGAGGACGCCTTTGAGAGCACCCAAAGTATGTGCTATGTGTGTTGCTGCTTGTCTGTTACATGTCTATTGCTGGGTTCCATGTTAAAAATTAAAACCGAAAAAACTTTCATTTAACAACATTAATAATAAACCCATTACACATTAATGGAAATCACTGTCAATGGAAACAACCTATTTTTACTGAAAAATAATTATGTTTTCCAAAACAAAAACATTAGGAGGAAAGTGGCATTGCTCAACATTTGTGCAGATCTCTTGATGGCTTAATAGAAGACAGAGTCTTGTATCTGTATTTGCATTCATTCTGCTACATCACTGCATTTGATATAGACTCTGCAAAACAGCACTGTTCACTCATGAGAGAATGGAAAGGAAAGGGAGATAACATTTTAGAATTACTATTAAGATAGTTTTGACATTACAGATCTTCTGAGTAGGTCTTGGGGACTTCTAGGAGTCTCAGGACTACATTTTGAGAACCGCTGGGTTGGGCAATAAACTTAATGGCATGAAGAATGTCCTACCGATGCTCTTTGTCCGGTTGGTAGCATAATAGTATTCATGGCTGAGATCATCCAATCTTAAGAAAACAGACTATTTAGTAGTATAAAGAATTGGAAAGCGTAGAGATCCATTTAGATTTGTAAGTTCTAAAACTTTCACATAAACCGTGGGAAGGTCAGAGACCTTCGTCACTACTCAGCTGCAGAGGTAAGAAATAATAATAGTCCTTTCTTATTATTTTCTTTACTTGGAGCCTTATCTGACTACTTCTGTAAGCCATTTA
Source organism: Crocuta crocuta (assembly GCF_008692635.1). Lineage (NCBI taxonomy): Eukaryota > Metazoa > Chordata > Mammalia > Carnivora > Hyaenidae > Crocuta > Crocuta crocuta. The sequence continues at coordinate 1,080,825 of NW_027532158.1, forward strand.
ACAGAGTGATTGCTGTGAGATTCAAATATATATTCCTTTCTGGTATTCAGCCTCAACAAATCCATCAGGCATATAGTACGTAAACAAATCTATTGGAGTCCAGCTGGCTTTCTCTTCTAGAGGTTTCCAGAAAGTCCAAATCTCCCCTTTTTCTCTGCTTGCTATTTGAAGTATGTGGATTGTGACAGTTAGGAGACTGGTGTATTCCAAGTTTCTTGAAGCCTTAGTTTATTGTAGACTGTGTATTTTGGCAGGCTTCTTGAGAGCACATAGCCTGGCTTGTCACCAGTGTGAAAATCCCACAGTATCCCTGGACACTCTTCCTTTCCTGCTTCCCATCAGCCTCATTAGGTTCCCATGGTAACATTGTTGAGGCTCAAAGTAGGCCAGACCTCCTCCCCCCAATCTACCGGCCAAGGAACACAGTCGCCTAATCACCTCTCCTCAGAGCACCCCTGCTTTCTTCCACCCCACTTGGTTTTCTCTCATCCTCTGCCCAAGGAGTTCCTTAATTGCCTGGTGCAGCTCATTCACAATAGTCTCTGTTAGTAGTATTTGACTACCCTTGAAGCTAGTTTGGCACATAATAAACCTTGAAAATAAATGTGATACCAGTGTTGCCAATATTTATAGGATTTTACAAAATCTATAAAACTCATTATTTTTGATGTTATGCCTCAATTTTAAAAATTTAATTCACTTGGGACACCTGGGTGGTTCAGTCAGTTGAGCATCTGACTCTTGATTTTGGCTCAGGTCATGATCCCAGGATCGTGGGTCGAGCCCCACATCAGGCTCTGTGCTGAGGGTGGAGCCTGCTCAAGATTCTCTCTCTCTCTCTCTCTCTCTCTCCCCCTTCAAAGAAAAAAAACCAAATAAGATAAAAATTTAATATACTCATATCATTCATATGACTCTTAGAACACTGTGATATAATGTGAGATGGCAGTTGTCATATATTCATAAAAATAGCTAACACTTGTGTCACTCTCTTTAGTCACAAAGTTCTTTCACAGACACAGTTTCATTTAATTCACAAGAAATGCTTTTCCAGACAGTTGTGACCCTATTTTACAGACGAGGGGGAAAAATTGTGCCCTGAGTGATTGGGGCAGGTTAAGCACTTTTCTGGAGTAACTGACAAAGCCGCAGCCCAATCACAGGTATTCAGATTCAAAACCTAATATCCCTTCTGCCCTATTGTGTTCTGCACATTTCAGTTATTTGCATATAATTTTAATGTATTTTCCATGTCCATGTCCTTGAGTATGCTATATCCATGAACTTAAACATTTTAACTTATTTTATTACTTAAATAAGTGTCTATTGAAAAGTAGCTTTGTATTACTATGGTTTAAATGAATAATGTAGTAATATAACAGTTTTATTTTGCTTTAAAACAAACCATAAAAACAAAGACAATAAACATAAAACAAAGTTATTAAGTTCTGGTTAGAGATTGTTGCCTTTTAAAACACTTGAGGTCCTGTATTCCTGTTGTTAAAAAGGGAAAATAGCATGAGAATGAGAAGATATTAAAGTCACACAAACACCGAACTGGGGCAATCTCTTGGAGGACTGAAAACAAACTGAACATGGAAAAGCTTGAGCAATACACTATGTAACTTATTTCAGTTTCTATGCAGGCAGGCACCGACGTATCGTACGGTATATCTGAAAAAGGAACGGAAGAAAAGACATCTAGTTAGAGACAAGGCCAAGTTTAAAAAAAGAAAAGTATTTGTAAATTGTAATTAAAAGTAATCAGTAAGAATGTCACCCCAAATCATCTAAAGATGAATTGTGCTTATCTAGGAGGAAGGAAGTGGAGGTGAATAAAATTCAGGCTGCATTTCAAAGGATTTTCTCTGTAGGAGAGACCCATCTATAACAATAATTCCAGTTTGGAAAGAAGATAGGATGGGCCCATTTCTCTTAACCTTTCTCATGTCAGAACACTCTACTACTTGGCTACACAGAAGGAAGCTGCTGTGGTTTTCCAGGCTTCGCAGAGCTGCTGGGCAGGCGTAGGGGGTCAAGATCTCCGGACACTTGAAAACCCTGTGTGGCTCACGATGGCACATCAGCACCCTGGCGTGCTGCCACAGGAGACTGATGAGAGGACCACAGAATAAGGAGAGATAAAACATGGTACCTGACAGCAAAGAAGTCACAATTTCTTCCAGAAACATCTATGGAGCATCTCCTAGGAGCAAGGCACCTTAATAGGGACTAGGGTGACAGATTCATATTGGATAGAATATCAGTTTTACCATAGAGGAAACCATGTTGAGTACTTACAACTTGTGACACATAGCAACAATGTTAAGCTTATAAGTATCCAAGAAATGACTAACCATATATTTCTCTGCTAAATTAATTTTTTTTTGTTTTATATACTTTATGGTCCTTCATTTCATTGTATGCATTTCAATTCTTCCAATGACTTCATAAAAGACTGAGTAAAAATATTAATCTAAGCTCCTTTCTTTATTTAGAAAGGCAAAGTTTACTGGATACTAACAATAGAAGAGGCATCTTACTGGTGCCTAGTAAGAAGTCATTTAACCATATCAATCCCACAGAATCAGAATACTAAACTCACTTTACAAATCTTGATCACAGAAAAGAAGAGAAACAATAGACAAAACCCCAGCCTTCAGATGGAGGAATTTCTGACTTCAAAACTGATCTTCTTTCACTATGATGTACTGCAGTTTTGAACTCTATCTCTATCAATCTTAATCTTGACTTAATGAAACACAAACAGCAAATTATCCAGTGGCTACAAATTATGTTCCTCCTTTACATGGTTCACAAACTGATACCTAAACAGAAGACAGAATTACACACACACACACACACACACACACACACACACACGCTTTACACATGCATTAAGAATATAAGGTGTAATAATACTGTGATTTGAGAATATAAAATCATCTATTCATGTAAAAATTGAGTAGTAGTAGGAGAGAACCCACAAAAACCATTCAATTATTAATCAACAAACAGTTACAGGATCCCAATAAAATGAAAATCCCCTGACAGATGCACTAAAAGTCACATACTGGGCTCCTTTTGTGGTATCTCTACTCTCAAACAATTTTAATAGGTTTTTGATTGAACCCTTGGGGTTCAATAACAAAAAGGGTTCAAAATGAGCCAGGACTGTGTTTCTCAAGCCTCAGTGTGCCAGGTTTGATTCAATAGGTCTGAGATAAGGCCCAGAATTCTGCATTTGCACCACTGTCATAGGTGAAACCCAAACTGCTGGTGCTGAGACCACATTCTGGGGAGTCAGGGTCTAGGACATGCCGATCAAAATGTGGTCCATAGACCAGTGAAATGTTGGTTACTGGTCTACGGTGGATTAGATACAGAAACTCGAAGTAAGCATTTAAAATTTTTATAGCATTTTGGCAGAGTAATTTTATGTCTATTGAATACAATAAAGTAAAATTGGGGCTTGTAATTTATATGTCTTTGCTTTTCTTAATTTCATTAGAGGGGTGCCCAGGTGGCTCTATAAATGCAAAAATAAATAGCCATGGTTTCTTCCTCTGTTCATGGACAATATCACTCTGTCATACTATTTATTACAACTATGAACAAAATACAATTTTTGAAGGCAATCTGTTCAGTTTAGATTTCTCTGGGATCTGAGGATATTTGTTGGAACCTTTCTAGAATGTAGACATTTATTCTGGAACTTTGCTAAATGCCTTCTCATCCCATTTTGGTAAGTTGGTTAAAAAAAGAACATAGATTAGTAGATCCACATGATTCTCATTTAGGAATCCATACAGTTGCTTTAATTTTTTTGTAAACACTGTGAGGAGACAGATAAAGTATGATCCATAAACTGAGTACACTTGAGCGTCAGTGTAAAACTTCAACACTGAGGCATTCCTGAGTTTACTTTTAGTGTCCCAAGTACATGTGTTTCCAAATTAAAATAAAACAACCATAGAGGAAGTCAAATATTTTCTCTACAGTGAGACATCAGTACTGAAAAGAGGAGAGGTAATGATAATCTGTTAAGGGTTTTCTTTAAGATCTCTAAATACATTACTGCTCATACTTTTATTTTCCCCCTTGCCATAATTAGTGTTTATGGATTACTTTATATACATATTTCAGTGGGAAGTTTGCTCCAAGTTTCAGTAACTGGCTAAATAATCAGTGCCTTATATACAAAAGAAGTTTCCGAAGGAGGAATTATTTTTTTCTTTTTGAATGACTTTTTTGTTGTTGTTGGCGATAGACTTCAAAGTGCTTGGAGAGGTTTGTGTGGGTATTTTCTCCATCAGTGCCAAACTTCTCTCCTTGTTATGGCCTTAACAAATAATGCTAATACGTTGTAATAATAAAAAGCTAATAAAAACAAAAACAAAAAAAACCAAGACCTAGTTTATTTCGAGACCTGCCGTCACCAGTCAACCATTTCTTTTTAGTGCCAGTAGGACTAACAATGAAGTTCATAATTCATGATAAGGATAATAACTAATAATGTTATCTTTATAAAAAATAGTGATGGAAGAATGTTAAGCATTTTATTCCTATAAAGAAGACAATGAAGGGGCGCCTGGCTGGCTCAGTTAGTGGAACATGTGACTCTTGATCTCAGGGTTGTAAGTTTGAGCCCCACGATGGGTGTAGAGATTCCTTAAAAATAAAAAAATAAAATCTTAAAATAAAAAGAGGCAATGAAAATGAGAAGCTAATGTAAGAGGTTAGTTAAGAACGGCTATTTCAGGAGTGCCTGGGTTGCTCAGTCGGCTAAGCGTCTGACTTTGGCTCAGGTCATGATCTCATGGTTTGTGAGCCTGCTTCAGATTCTGTATCTCCCTCTCTCTGCCCCTCCCCTGCTTGTGCTCTCTCTCCCTCAAAGAATAAATGACTATTTAAAAAAATTTTTTTAAATAAAAAAGAATGACTACTTCACTCTTATTTTCCTTTAACCTTAAATATATCTAAACCATAAGGAGGAGAGAGGGAAAGAGAGAGAGGGAGAGGGAGAAGAAAAGAGGGGGAAGGGAGAGAGAGAGAACAGCTATGATGGGATATGAGCATTGGAATAGTGAAAAGAGTAAGGGGTTTAGAATTAGAAGGCATGACACTTAATTCTTGGGCACAGAGAAGTTTGGAGGGGATGTTTATTGTCTCTGAATATCAATTTTGCTAGCTGTAAGGTATAAAAATATGAGACAGTGTGACAAAAGCCTTTGTAAACCATCAAGCACTATACAAATGACAGCATTCTTCAGACTTGCAGAGAGAACGTAAAAACCTCTGTGCTAGGAGAAGGGGATCAGACTTCCGCCACATCACTGAGCCACATCACCCAGATGCAGATGAACAACCAGGCCACTCTGGAGGAAAGTCACACCGAAACTGCTAAAACACCTGCGTCACACAGGAAATGCCCCAGGGAGAGCAAGTTATGTCTGTTTGGGAGGCTTTCTTAGGTGACGCTTGAGCAGTTATTGATTGCATACTTTGTAGTGTTGTTCATAATGAGAAAGAAAATCTACATGAGGGATTTGGACCATGGGATCCGAAGTCAGGGAACTAGGGGTAACAGTGACTATTCCTTCTGCAAAGAGTCTCACAAGTGAATGCTGTGGTAAGAAATTGTATCATAAGGTACAGAGACCACTCCTTTGTCTTCTACCATCAGAGCCATAACGATCACCCTACTGCCGTGCTTTGAAAGAAAGCATGGTGGATGATGCACCATTCTGTTCGATTGCAGCTTTCCCAGTTCTGGCCACTTTTTGCTCTCCCAAATACTGATTTCAAATGTCCCCTGTCCTCATAGTCTAGACATCTATTTATCATTATACTCAGAGAAGTTCTTTAAACAACTAAAATCATTATTACCCCCTTACTGTCTATCTTTTCTTTCCACTAGAATATAATCACCAAGAAGCTACAGACTTTTCTTGTTACTGTATTTTCATTGCCTAGAACAGTGTTTATTAACACACTGTAACCATTAAAAAATTGAGGAGTGAATAACTGAAGCAAATGACAAGATTTAGTTACAGTGCAGGTACAGATGATTACCCAAAAGGAAATGATATGATCTCATGAATGTCCACGTGCATGGATGGAATCAGATGATATAAAACATTTGTTTTCCCCAAACTTCCACAGCGATGTCTGTCTGTGGGTAGCCACTAATCTCATTGAAGTCTAGCCTCTATCCTTATTTCACCCCTTTTTCCTCCTCCTCCCATCTCTCCTCCTGTCTTTGCATCCTTTGCCAATCCCCTCACCACCTATTCCATAGTCTCATTTCTGGCCTAGAGATGAGTTCCATCAGGGACAGACAATGGTTGGTCTTCATTTCCCAACCAGAAGTAGGCTCAAGTTTTTCAGTCTCAAGGGAGAAATGACTAAAGAAAGAATTTCTCTTGCTCTGTTTATTGTACTTCCATAGTAATTTCCAAAGGATATTATGCTAACAGTTTCTGTTACTCTTTATTATGTCATAGATGAGGAAGGTAAGGGGTAGAAGGAAAGGGCTGGAAGCTGGAGGGTGAGAGGAAACTCCATTGTGCCACACGAGCTGATCTCATGGGGATGGCAACTCAAGAACTCTTGAGAGTCCTCTAGATCAGTGCTTCTTAAATTTTAGTGTGCATCGTAATCACCTGAAATATTGTTCATAGATTTTGATTCAGGAGTTCCTGCGTGGGGCTCCAGAGTCTGCATTTCTAATAAGCAGCCAGGTGGTCCATGGGCCCATGCTTCCACCAATCTCTAAAGACAGATTTTCAGTTTGTACCCCTGCTTTATTTTTATTTTTTATTTTTATTTTTTTATAGTTTATTTATTTTTGAGACAGAGAGAGACAGAGCATGAGCAGGGGAAGGGAAGATAGAAAGGGAGACAGAGAATCTGAAACAGGGTCCAGGCTCTGAGCTGCCAGCACAGAGCCCGATGCGGGGCTCGAACCCACGAACTGTGAGATCATGACCTGAGCCGAAGTCGGATGCTTAACCGACTGAGCCACCCAGATGCCCCTCTACCCCTGCTTTAAAACGTGGATGGAACTCGAGGGTGTAATGCTAANTAAAAATAAAACAGCATTATGTAAGAGAAAGAGCAAGATGAGTTTGGAATCAGCTGGAACTGGATTTGAAATCTGGCTCCACTAATTCCTTCAAAGACATTGGGCAAGGATTATTTTTAAAGTATGACTTCTCCAAGCCACAGTATCATCTGGAATAAGGGGATGATAATACCTGTCTTACAGGATTGCTATAAAAATTAAATGAATTTTGGTGGGGTGTTTTTGGAAAGCACTTTAGCATGGGATCTAGACTGTTTTCTCTCTTTGCCCATTTTGAATTCTTCAAAATGGCATATGAGGACTCACAATTCAGTCCCAAGTTCTATTTCAAACTTCATCTGCTTCTTGCTAAGTGACACCATCTATACCCATACAGCTGCTCTGCACATTCACATAGTTTTACTTTTGAACTTCTGCCTTACTTAACTTTGTATTCCAGGACATGTTTGCCCAGGAAGAAGAAACTGAAAATAACCATTATCTATTTCAGAGCCTCTTGAGTTTATTTATCTAAATAATCAATTTGTTCTCATTAGATAAATATCCTTTTGTCAAAAAATAGATCACTCAACTGGCTCATCAAACTGTTGTTTAATCTTCAAAGATCCTCTTCAAAGTTCCCATCTTACTTTATCCATTAATCTTATGCTATTACATTATGAACATTGTTCAATACCAAACACACTCCCTCATTGAAAGATATGCCTTAAATTAGATCCCAAAACCTTACAAATGCTGTTTTGCTCCCCCTTCCAAGATGCTACTAAGATTCTGTCACAGTCATAAGTGGCTCCTCTTACCACAGTAAGCAAGAGACTTGTCATTGCTTGATCAAACAGGCTATTTTACTGTTCTCTTCAGAAAGTTGGAAGTCAATAATCTCTTCTATGAAAACGATTATTCAGACAGATCTAATTAATTACTTGTTATTTCTTGAGGATATTATACTTTCTCATAGCTTGTGCTTTTGTAATATCGATTCCTTTTTCCTAGAATATCATCGCCTTTTCTTTTATGTAACCTTCAAGACTCCTGCTAAATATGTTGCTTCCTTTTTATTGAAACACTAAGTAACAGTGTAGATCCTTTATGCTTCTGTGTTTCCATAGCATTTAGAGTGTCTTTTCTAGAATATCCTACTGTTTCTGATTGCTCGGTAACACACTTTTCTTTCCTAAAGACATTGTGCTCCCTGAATGTAGGGATTGTGCCATTTCCACCTCTCTCTGTACCTAGAATAATGAAAGAAGATTACTAATCGATCAATAAATATATACTGAATGTCTAATGAAAAAAATTTAGCTTAACTATTTAGAGAAAGAAATGAGATAAAGAAATTTTTTGTCAAAGGAACTTGGGCTTATTTTCATAAGGATATTTTTTGCACCCTCAGTTGTACTTTCCTTTTTGTTCTAGGTAACCCTGAGAAATGTTAGCCTTTGGAGTAGCAGCTCTCAACAAAACATGGTCCTGTTGATGTTTCATGCCTCTGTCGAAAAGGTAATTTCTCATTTCCCTTTCATCCAGTAATTACAGATGATAATTAAGAGCAAGCAGTTGGTCCAGCCCTTCTATGAGCATAGCAGATGGTTTATTTCCTGTCTTCAGAAAATTTTATCTCCTCTGGCATCAGTCTGGATATAAATGTTGTCATTTTCATGGTATGAAATAAAGAGTAAACATTTTCTTTAGCCCAATCCGACCTGGAAGAAAGACTAAGTTTTATAGTGTTGTGAAATCCATGATGGCTGATAACAGCGTATCCTGACAGAGTTATGTGTCTGTTTAAGTACTGTTACTCCCTGTGCACGACAATGCTTTATTGTATAGCCACAATTAATCCAGCATGCGGGCTATTAAAGGTAACAATAGAATTTTCAAAATTTCCATCTACACTAAAATCTAGAAGTTCCAGAACAGTGTCGGAGTTCATGGCCAACAGGTTTTGACAAGAGCCAAGTTAATGTTTGCACCAGTGAAGGATTTCCTAGATAACAGCATGTTGAGACATCAGAGAGGTTGTTCAGGAAAAAAATAGTCTGAAGAGTATTTATGACCAACAGTAAACCTGGATTGATATTCCACATTAGCAGTAGGCAGCTTTTGAAAAGAATGCAAACTAAGTGGATTGTATCTCAGGTTCTGATCACTTCGGATCGGTTGGAGACATAATTATTTAATAAATAAAGTCAGTGTTTGGTAGTGAGTCTCAGCCATTTTCCTACCTTTGACTGTCATCTAAAAATGAAAGAAATAACCTTTCTAATAATATAAGCTAGTTAGCCCACTGAGCACTCTGTGTAATATTTGCTTCATATCATAATGAATATAAGCATTGTAACTTATTTGGGTTGAGTACCACTGATTCTACTTTCTGTGTGGCTTGTGTTAATAATATTTTCAGGAATTTGGGCAGCATTCATAATGGTTTATTATAAATATATTACAATTTTTGCCTTTAACATTCATGCCCTGTGTGATCCTTGAAGAATTCTGTGAGGTAGGAATGTACCCATTTTACAAAGGAGATGGAGTCAACCGGAAGAAATGACTTTCCTTAGGTCACACGGTTGGTGAATCGTGGAGCTAGTGCCCGAACTCCGCACTCCTGTCTTGCAGAAACAGTGTCCTCTGTCCTACAATACACAGATCCCTGTTAATATATTTTAAAATAATTACAGAAGAGATGTTACAGACCCTTCACACAGAATCTGATCAATGTTTATTTTGAGAAGAGTGCACTAATATAGCATTAGTTTTAATTGTATTCTCCATTTGAGAACAGTAATCATGAAAAGAAATTAAAAGGCTGAGTTCAGGATTGATTTTCTTGTCTTTGCAGCAACGATGGCAGCTTCAAGAAGTCTAGAGAAAGGGTTTTTTCAGAGATTGTTTTGACTTCCCCATGTCGGAGTAGTAAAGACAATCTCAGTGTTCACTGCAATATTAATCACATGGGGTTTGAACTCAAAGCTTCTCTATGGATGTGCCAGCACATGGCAAAAAGAATGCCAGGGCAAATAAATACATACTCACGTGTAGTGTAATACAAATAATTAATGATGCAGATTAACAGTTTCTAAGCATTAGATTGTGCCAGCCCTTATGTGGATACTTGTTTGACATGTAGGTTTTCAGTTAATATTCAAAATCCTACATCTGTATAATGGGTGTGGAAACAGGCTCAGTGGAGTAATGAACTTGTCCAAATTCCTCACCCACAGGGGTGGGTGACTGAGTTAGGATTTGAACCCAAGTCTGTCTGATTTCAGAGCCTCTTGTGTTCTATGACACCGCTTTTCTTTTATCACATTGAGGAGCCTCAGAAATAAGGAGGGACAGATGGAGGACTTCTGATGGAGGGAAGGGAGATGAATGAGTGGGAAGAACAGAACTTTGTGGGAAGGGGCACCTGGGTGGCTCAGCTGGCTGAACTTCTGACATCAGCTCAGGTCATGATCTCATTTTGTGAGTTTGAGCCCTGCATCGGGCTTGATGCTCTCACTGCAGTGCTTGCTTCAGATTTCCTGTTCCTCTCCTCTCCCTCTCCCTCTCTTGCTCTCACTCTTAAAGATAAATTAAACATTAAAAAAAAAAATTTGTGGGAAAAAAAGAGTCTATAGTATGTGGGAAATATGTGAAAATGGAAATCAAGACGGTATGGTATCTGGTCCAGACTCTGGTATCAACTAGTATGACTTTGGAGATGTCACATAACTGTTCTGTCATTTAAGTTCCTTTTTCATAAAATGTGGAATTTGGGCTTGATTCACAGTTTTCTAGACAGGTTCTGTGAGTTCTAGAGATCCAAAGTGTGACATGGTTTCTAGGGGGCACTAAAACAAACAAACAAACAAGAAATGCAGCTCACTCGTCTATAAAAAAGTGGACAGGGGCCCCTGAATGGCTCAGTCAGTTAAGCATCCAACTCTTGATTTCAGTTCAGGTCATGAGTTCACAGTTTGTGGGTTTGAGTTCTGTGCTGGGCTCCATGCCCAGCAGGGGATTCTTTCTTCCTCTGCCTGTCCCCCCATCCCCAAGAACATCCTTTGTTTCAGAAAGTCTATTTTAAGAAAATTGTCCAAACAAATTAATCAGAGCTGCACATAAAAATTTATATATGAAGATATTCAGTATAGTAGCAAGACAGTCAACCCAACCTAAATGTTCAACAGTGGAAAATTGCATATGTTACATACATCCATGCAATAGACTATATATATACATTAAAAATAGCATTTGTGAAACATTCTTAATTGCATGAAAAAGATTCCTTATTTATTGTTAAATAAAAATGCAAGTTACAAAGCTATATAAGTCTTATTTTGTGTACATTTAGAAAGCTATTAGAACAAACTAAGGGTTGATGGGGGGTGGGGAAGAGAGGAAACTGGGTGATGGGCACTGAGGTGGGCACTTGTTGGGATGAGCACTGGGTGTTGTATGCAAACCAACTTGACAATAAATTATATTTTAAAAAACAAAAGCTTTTCTCCCACATAAATCTACAGCTTGGTTCCTTCCTTTAGGTTTTTGCTCAAATAGCATCATAATCATATAATATATCTTCCCTACTTCATGTGTCATCATGCTTTATCTCTTTATTCAGCTCTAATTTTTGCTTATTCAGCATCTCTCTAATGGACATATATGCTTTATTATCTATCTCCCCTTTGCTTGAATACAGGTTTCCTAAAATAGGGACATTTTCTGTTCACTGCTGTATTCCACTGTCTTAAGGAGTATCTGACACATAACAGAGACTCAGTAAATGATTGCTGAAATGAATATATATAAATATACAAAATATTAACAATGATTATCTCTGGGTGAAGGACTTATGAGTGATTTCTTTTTAACATGTCTTTTTTTTGTACTTTTCAAAAATATTTACACTGCTTACATACTACTTTAAAAATCAGAAACAGATGGGGCTCCTGGATAGCTCAGTCAGTTGAGCTTCTGACTTCAGCTCAGGTCATGATCTCATGGCTTGTGAGTTCGAGCCCTGCGTGGGGCTCTGTATTGACAGCTCAGAGCCTGGAGCCTGTTTTGGATTATGTTTCTCCCTCTCTCTCTGTCCATACCCCACCTGTACTCTGACTCTCTCTCAAAATAAATAAAAATATTTAAAAAAAGAATCAAAAATAGGAGAAAAATATTTTTAAACCTTCACTTATTTTGGAGCAAAATTTGCCTATCTTCTATCTTCTGAAACTGCCAAATCAAACACCCATCCAAATACATATAAAATTTATTGTAATATTTCATATAGCTATGCTCCTCCTCCCTGGCATTCCTCTCCCCACCATATTGCTACTATCACTCCGTGGATGGCTCAGATTCAAGTCTCTTCCCTATCATGGCTGCTTTCATTAATCTCTTCTCTTTCTATGATGAGGTAAAAGCCACTAGTCAATGGTCTAATCTTAGTAGCAAGCTGAAAAACATACAATAACTTAGTTCTTTTCACTTCAAAGAGCAACACATTGTTTTGTGCTATTGTGCACTCACTGTTGTGTTATTGCTGTGTACACACATGTACCTGTATGCTTCTTACTGGTTCACCCTCACCTGCTTAAAAATTTGGACTTACCTCTTTATGAAAGATAAACAGGGGAGTCCAAAATTAGGTGCATTTAGGGAAGTATTTCCTTAATTCATGTTTTCAAAAAATGTTTCTAATTCTTGGTATTCTCAAACACTGGCTTTAAAATCACCTTTAGGGGTGCCTGGGTGGCTCAGTAAGTTAAGCATCTAATTTCAGGTCATGATCTCATGGTTCATGGGTTTGAGCTCTCATCAGATGCTGTGCTGACAGCTTAGAACCTAGTCTGCTTCAGATTCTGTGTCTCCCTCTCTCTCTGCCCCTCCCTCACTCATGTTCTCTCTCTCTCTCACACACACACACAAATAAGTAAACACTGAAAAAATTTAAAATCACCTTAAAAATATCCAGAAATAAATCGATTAAGGAATTTAATTTATTAGTTTCAATTTGTGTTGATATCATTGCTAGGAATAAATGAATTCATCTGGGGCTGAAACAGAAATATAGTAGAGTTTTAAGAAAGGGAAATGGGAGCACCATCTTTTTTTCTCTCAATGCAAGTATAAATGAAAATATTTTATGTTTTCAAAATAATGTAGCTTATGTTTACAATTTTGTTTTAAGTACTTAGCACCAGTTAAGTAAGATCATCATAAGTTAAATCTTTCTTGAATTCAAAATATCTTTTCTAATGAGGGACATATACTTTGGCTGGGAGACTGTATTTATAAATCCTTTATATATATATATATAAATATATGTATATATATTTATATATATATAGATCTTTCTTCCTGNGCCATAACATCTTTTCTTAGGTGTCTCTGGTATCCCATATGCACATATCCAAAACTGAGTCCATGATTTCCTTCTCAGACCATTTGTTGTTTCACCTTGAGTTCAGGATAAATTGAGAAATATAAGAAGGAAATGAAAGACACAATTCAAATATCACTGCTGTACATACTCGGGAATCCAGGCTAACAGAGTCTCTGGTATCTTATAACTGTGCTGTCTGGGTCCTTCTGAGTTATCCAGCAGGAGAGCAGCACATAGGGAGTCTTGTCTTCAGTGTTTCTACCTCCAAGTGATCCTTTTCACTTCTGTTCACATTTTATTGTTCTAAGGAGGTCACGTGGCCATGCCTGATTCCAGGGAGCCATGTGCCCAGAAGGAAGAATGGATGGGAAATCTTGGTGATAGCTAGAATGTCTTCCGCAAGAAGAAACATAACCTATTTCGTTCTTTTTCCTTGGTTTGACCCAATGGATTTTCATGTTCTCCACCCCTACGATCTTGTTCCCCATCTCCACTCTGGGCTGAGGCATAGGAGACGCTGTACACTGGGTGTAGAGAAGGCACAGGCAGTGTCTAACCTAGATTTCCTTGCTCTCAACTTTCTTATTATTCCTCCCAAAGCCCTGGACAAACTTGCTTTCTTTGTTTTCTGTGGTTTTGTTTTTACTTCCTTCACGGGATCTGGAGACATCCCTGAAGCTATAAATTATATTCTTGCCTACATACACCCTTCCCTCTTCTATGATTAATGCCCCAGTTAATCCTTCAAACTTTAGACTCTGATATTTAAGAGAATTTTTTAGGATTCAGAGCGCCTCTTTCTTTCTCAAGGAAACCAAGCTTTCAAGAGTACTGCTCTAAATATACTTAGAAAGAAGTCTAATTTGAAACCCAAACCTGAGTAATATTCCTTTTGTTCTGGGCAAGAACTGCATTTTCCTTGAAAAACAAAATGCTCTTCTTTTAAAGTTTGAGAAATTAAAAGACTACAAGATTTGGAGAGAATTGAGAAGACATCAGATAGTGTTAAAAAATAAAGTTATTTCTTCTGTATATCTCCTCTAAGCTGTAAGATTCATGAAGGCAGAAAGCGAATTGTTTGATCAACATTGTTGAGGCAAAATATTATTTGAACAAATGGAAGAATAAATGAACAAATAAAAGTACATCATTATTTTGGATAAAACAGGGAATACATTTAAATTTGCAATGGAATCTTACATTCTAAAGTTTGTCTCCGAAAATAAAAGGGTGGCAAAGTGCTCTGGGTGGATGAGAAGCTCACTCTGGTGAAGGAAAGGAATCAAGATGCACAGAAGCCTGACTGGGATACTGGTGGCAAAGTCAGAGGACACTGAGACACAGCAGAAGCCACTGAAATATCTTCTGATCCAACATTGGGAATTTGTCCTAAGTTCCTTGAGGAGGGAAGTTGTGGAAAACAAAAAGAGCAGCTTTCCAGGGGATTCTGAGAAGATGTACTTGCCCTCAAGTAAACAATGCCAGACTGGCTTGGGGGCTTGGGGGGTTCACTTTCCAGTTAAAGGGCCACAAGGTGATGGGAGAAGAGCACAGCAGCCATGGATGAAGAGGTGGTAATGGCTGGGACAACAGCTCTGTTGACCTCACAGCGCCCTTGAGGTCTAGATTTAGGTCTTACTCATTTTGGATCAAAATCCACCAGAGACTGTACGGGAAATGCAAAAAGAGTTGGAATCCTCTTGTGACAAGCTCAAGGGCCACAGGTCATCAAGATTACTACCCACAAGAGGTTTGAGAGCCTTCAGCAAACAAAGGTCACCCATTGAGGCTGTCATTGCTGCATCTTTGCAAAGCTTCTCTCAACACACTTGAACAATTAGATGAATGAGGTCTTCTTATGAGAGGTAAATTCCACAAAACTCTGTAGGGATGTGCTGAGAAACTGCACTATGAGTATTCACTGGGATTTGGAATGATTTTCCCAATTTTATCTCGTATCAGCCACCAGAAGGGAGTTCAACAGCATTAAAACCATGATGGCATGAATATAACAATGTCCAAAATCAGCACAGGTGAACTTTGAACTTTTAGTCTATGAATACATGATATTGATTTCATTTCAAGTCTAAAATACCCAGTTTTCGGCTATGATATCATTGGTGAAAAACTGTCCAGAATTTGAAATTGGAAATTTCTTTGTGTCAAAATCATCATGGCCCTTAATATAAAAAAAAGTCCAGCTGTTTCCAATCATAAGGGTAAAACTGTCTTCAGTTCCCAGAAGCCTAGACTTGTGTATTTATTTCAGGATTGTCTATGGTGAGTGAAGTACTATTTTTATGCATGTTAACTTTCTTCTTATGAAGTTATCGTTACGTAAAATTAAATTATAAAAAGTGACCACATTCAATAAATGTCTAATCTACAATTTTTGTTACCCCTTCAAAATAAAAAAGTACTGGGAAATGTCTGAACTGGTCTCAGAATATGATTTTTTAAAAGTGATCAAGTAATTGCATAATAAGTAACAGAGTTTGGTTTGATTCAGTTCATTTGCAAGAGGGTTGCCAGACTTTGCAAATAAAATATAGACAGTTAANCAAGTAACTGAGAGTTTGGTTTGATTCAGTTCATTTGCAAGAGGGTTGCCAGACTTTGCAAATAAAATATAGACAGTTAACTTTTTATGTCTCAAATGTACATCTGACATGGAGGTTGGTTATGAAGGGCAACCCCAATGATTTTTTTAAGTTCACCTCCAAAGGTCAGGACCAACCTATAACATACTGATGTTAAAAAAATTATTTGTTGTTCATCATAAATTCAAATTTAATCAGCATCCTGTATTTTATATGGCAATCCTAATTTGGACGAATTGGCTGTTTGCCATGACACTAAAATACTATTGTAATTTTTCATTCTGCATTATACTTATATCATTAGTCTTATTTATAAGAGAGGAAAGCAAATTAAATTGGACAGCAAAATATCACTGAATGAGATTACTCTGGATTTTTACCCTATCAACATTTTGCTAATACTGAAATCTGTGTTAGTTGAAGAAGAGGATTTGTTTTGAAACACTCTAGCTCAAGATTTTGTAAATGGAACCACCTTTAAAGAAATTGCCTACACCTGTGAGGCCTCACTTTTACCAGCCATGGATTTTCATTCTAGTGCTTGAATATGCCCAGTGAAAGAGAGGAGACATAGCTTAGATTTACCTCACTTAGATCCTGGAAGTTCAGAGCTTTGCTTCTTTACAGGAATAAATGTTCTCGTTTCATTAATCGACTCAGAGAATTTAGATCAATTTAGTGATTTATCACATATTTATGGTGAAAGCAAGTGTACCTTGCAAGCCTCTTGAATTCTTAAAGAGCAGAGAACACTAGGGGATAAGTCACCTTTGTTTGGTTTTACTATTTGTAATAATAAGAGTTCCAATTTATTCAGCACTTGGTATGTTTTAGGCACCGAATAAATGATCTAGAGTCATTATTTCTCTTATCCTCACAACATTGCTCTCAGTTAGGTATTTTATCTCCATTTTATAAGTAAGTTTTAATTTTCACCCTGGTTCATACCATTGCCAAGTACAGAGCTTGATTGTAAATGAAGTTCTTACGTGAAAGCATACATTTTAACCACCACACTGCACCTCTCGCCAGTTTGTGTGTTGCTTTTGCTTTATAGCATGAGATGGCTGCTAGCAAGCCCCGCACAAACAAGCCCCTTTACTTTCAGTCAGAGTTACAACTTCTTTCCCCAAATGCCAGGCTATTGAAGCTTTGCTCACTTGGAACATAGGCAAACAGGCCACTTGCATTCCTCCAAGGCACTAGGGAAAATGGAACCAAGTGAATATTTTTCTGCCTAAGATGAATCACATTTCATGGCGACTGATGGGTCCAGCAGTGGAACTCTCAAGTTTCTGCTTCAGGGTCAAATTCCTTAAGAGGAGCTGATGCAGGCCCACCTGGTTTATGACCTGCTAGATGTGTCTTGGATGATTTGATAGTAAATCACACTCCATGAGGAAGATCAGCATGTTTGTAAAAGTCATTCATCCAAAACCAGTGAAGGGGAAGTAATGAGAGTATTGCTGGAAGAAGATAGTGGGAAGTGATTGAAGTCGTTCTAGGTTTCAGCAGCTACTGAGATTAGCCTATGGATTCGTCCCTCTTCCTCAAGAAAACTAAGGCCGAGCATAAATAATCTGCCTTCAGCATCATCAGAATCTCCTAGCTTGGAAAACTGACACACAGCCTCGTGATTTTCTTTAGGGTAAATACTATTGTCCTTTAATAATCAGGAAAATAAAGATGAGAGAAGAAATCAAATGAAAGTGCAATTTGTGCTTGTTTACTTCTGTGGTACTGTTGACACTTTATTGTATATTATTATTACTATGCCAAAAAAGGGGCTCTACCATTAATATTTTGCAGGATACCATTCATGCACAATTTGATTTGCGTTAAATGCTACCCTGGTGGCCAGAAGATTTAATGTACCTCTTCTGCTTATCCATAAACTTTGCCACAATTGCCATCACTGGGATTATTAATGAAATACACAAAGCATTTACTTTATTGACATCATTACTTTATAGTCCTTTGGGCAAGCCTGTTAGTCAAGTCATCTTTTGGAAGACTACTTCCATTGATAAACTTAAAAAAATTTTTTTTACATTTACTTATTTTTTTGAGAGACAGAGAGAGACAGTGCATGAGTGGGGAAGGGGTAGAGAGAGGGAGACACAGAATCCGAACCAGGCTCCAGGCTCTGAGATGTCAGCACAGAGCCTGACTCGGGGCTCGAACCCACAACCTGAGATCATGACCTGAGCCGAAGTCAGCCACTCAATCGGCTAAGCCACCCAGGCGCCCCTCCGTTGATAAACTCTCAAACATTTTTTTTTTTTTTGAGAGAGAGAGAGAAAGTGAGCGTGAGTGGAAGGAGGGGCAAAGGGAGAGGGAGAGAGAGGATCTTGAGCAGGCTCCATGCCTAATGCAGAGCCTGACACAGGGCTTGATCTCTCATAATTCTGGGAGATTATGACCTGAGTTGAAATCAAGAGTCGGATACTTAACTGACTGAGTCAGGCAGGCACCCAGGAGGCCCATTATTGATAAACTCTTAAAATAGAGTCCAGTATTTGATGCTGGTAATGCACACCGTGCTGAAACAGCATACAACTGAAAATCAGAATATTTATTTGGAATCTAAACTCTGTGATTGACTGCTTGTATGATCTTGGGACTTAACCTTAACAACCTTCTACTTCTTCCTCTGCAAAATAAGGAAGCTGGATTGGAAACTTCAGCCATTCCATCTAGCCATCACATCTAATGATCCTTGTATAAGGGATAGCCATTTATATCATTCTGTTTAACCAAGATCAATCACTTGCTGAATGCCAGGCACCAACACTTCCTGCCCTGAGAGAAGAGCAAAGGCTTTGGAAGCAAGCAGTAGGCACTACCAGAGATCTGACTCCAGAAATAGTCAACTAAGTCCTCTAGCCCACTGTTTGCACTGTTGTTTTTGGCCACCTTCCTCTGTCGTTTAAAAAGTGCTAGTTATTACAAATGAAACCTAATTGTATAAAAAGATTTTGAGAACTTACAGATGCTTTTGGACTGAACTGAAGGATGTAAGGTATCTGAGCACTTGGGCTACCATACACATGGTAGGGGTTCAATCAATACTAGAATGAATGGGGATACCTGGGTGGCTCAGTCATTTAAGCATCCAACTCTGGATTTTGGCTCAGATCATGATCTCACAGTTCATTGAGACCAAGCCCCAGTTGGGCTCCACACTAACAGTATGGAGCCTGCTTGAGACTCTCTCTCTCTTCTGCTCCTCCCCCTATGTGTCTGCACATACTCACTTTCTCTCAAAATAAGTAAGTAAACTTAAAACATAATACTAGTATGAATAAATTAATTAAAATACTGGTTCTCCCTGGGATAAGAGTTTCATATTTGATTAAGCTTCCAAAAATGGAAGCATCTTCTCCATGTTTAGCAGTATCACCCATATTCCATAGAAACTTGAGAAATAGTAATATTCATATATTATATGGTGTTTTATGGCTTATATTTAACATTTATTTATGGTGTTTTATTTGACCCTATTAAAACCATATTGGCTGGTAAGGGAATTATTACATCGTTCAGTTTTTTCTGAGGAGAAAACTGAAGCGCCAAGAGTCTAAGTTAGCTGCCAAGACTTTGTGGTAACAAGTGGCATGAGGTAACAAGTTCTTTCTTTTCTGCCACATAATTATGCTTCTGTCAAAGTTTTCAGCTGTCACTGAATGAGATAATATATACAAAGTGTAGAGCACAGGAAGCAGCACACTATAAAATTCATTTGTCCCCTTTCATTCTCTGCTTATCATGTGGAAAGGCTAGAAAAGAACTTCTCTGAGTGGCATGATTCATTTTTCAGTAAACATTGAATGCCTACCAACAGCCAAGAACTCTGCCAGGCTTGGAAGTACACATGTGAGCAAAACACAGTCCTTAGCTTCAAGTTGCTTACTTTCTACTGCAAAAGACAGACTGATTAGGATATTTTCCAAAAATGTAGTCCCTTTTAGGATAGGTACCTCCTGGGAGCTAAAGAGAGATACCAAGCCAGTCTTGGGGCAGTCACAAAGACTAACCAAGAAAGTAACCATCTGACATTTGGCTTGAGCAAGGCTGTAGCGGTATAAGATGTGTCCACAAATTTTTTGACATTCCTTTCAAGAGATGGCATTTAATTTGCCTCCCTTGAGTGTAGGCTGGACTTACTGACTTAAAAGAATATGGCCAAAGTGATGGTGTTTCAGTTCTAAGAGTAGGTCATATGCGACACGTGGCTTCTGCCTTGCTCCCTCTCAGACCATTTGTTTTGGGAGAAGTCAGCTGGCATGCTGTTGGGATGTTCAGGCAACCATGTGGAAAGTCTGATGTGACAAGGAGCTGACACTTTCGCCAACAGGAGGCAAGGGGCTGAGACCCGCTGCCTGCAGCCATATGAGTGAGCCATCCTGGAAGTGAATTCTCCATCCCAAGGAAACCTTTGGATGATGGCATCCCTGGCCAACAATTTGACCATAATCTTATGAGAGACCCTGCACCAGAATCTCCCAGCTGAGCTATCGCTAGATTCCTGATCCACAGAAACTATGAGATAATAAATATTTGTTGTTTTAAGCTGCTAAGTTTGGTTAATTTGTTACATAACAGTAGAGTAACAGTAGGTAACTAATATGCAACAAATGGTAGGGGTCTCGTGAAAGTGTTCAAGGTTGAGGGAAGAGCATGTGCAGAGATCAGGAAGGGAGAGCATGATGTGTTCAAGGAAAGGAAAGCAGGTAATACTACTGGAGACTCAGTTTGGGGCTGAAGGGATGGAAGAGTGGGTAATGCATAATGGGTATGCAGATCATGAAAGGTCTCATAAAACCTAGAAAGGAGTTGAGAATTCATCCTGTGGCCTGTAATATTTACAAATGAGGAAACTCAAAGGTATGATATAATTTAAAGAAAACATATGCTCTTTTAATTTAACTCTCCTATCTTCTCTAATAGCATGATTCCTTTCTGGCTAAAAGTCTTAATGAAATGTACAGCCATTGTAAAGAAACTCAGAAAAGTAGAAGCCACAAATTACATGGGCCTTGAAAAAGACGAGGTAAATGACCAGTGTAGCACATAGGTCTTTTGTCAAGACTGGGAAGGATAGTGGCCAGGGGCTTTATTTGGGAAACTTTTTGGAACCCTGCGTGTTCAATATCTCAAGGAAGCGCTGGGCCCAAGGAAGAAGAGGGTGAGGGTGGGCTTACTCTGCTCTAGTAATCTTGGAGTTGCTAATAAACTCTAATTGAAATGATATTTCCTTCTGGTAAATTACTGCTTGTAATCCCAGGAAGAAAGCTATCATTCAGTTGCTCTACATTTGGGCCCTTTTACCATCACAGCTAAAGTGTGTGGTGCTGCCACAAGGTGAAAATAATGTTTGAAGTTATCCTATGAGTGGGCATTACTTCTGCCCTTATCTAAAGCTTGTCTTGACATTTGTCTGGTCCACATTTTTGTGTCATTAGTTTGGGATATCTGATGAGAACACAGTCGCTAGGTTAGGCATGTGCTTTCTTCTGGTCATTTTTATCAAGAATATTTAGCAGGAGGTGTATTTAAAACTAGTGTAAACTGGCAATTACCAACTTAAGTGCCACAGGCCCTGGCACTTAGTGTGTGCTCGTCAGAGCAGGTCAGGCAGTCAAGCAGGAGAGTCCTTCTTACATGCTGAGGAGCACTTTCTCCTCAACTTCTGAAAGTTACTGTCATCAGAAAAGCGGGTCTTACAACCAGAGAGCCTCCAGTGTTTCAATACAAACCAGTAACCCAAATTTTTATGTGAGATTTCCTGCTTTTTAATGACTTAAACTGAAAATTTAGTTTGTTAAATTGCATGTTAGTATGGAACAAGCAGAGAATAATTAAACACACACACACATACACCCATGTAGTTTGGATGCAGCTCATGAGCTCCCAGTTTGCTGTCTCTGTTATAATTAACAGCTCTGGCTCCTCAAAATTCATATTCTAAAAGCAGCCAGAGTGCTGTAACTAAAACGCAATCCTGTCTACAGCCCTTCGTGGGCTTTCCCCTTGCTTAATTCCAAGCTCCCTTACACGGTGTATGAGGCTCTCCGAGATCTGCTCTTGGCTTCCTCTCACAGCTTTTTACCCTACGATCCCCTTCATTGTCAGCTGATCACATATCCACTCTGCCCAGAACAATTCAGATTTATGAATGTTGTCTGAGAGCCCTACCTGGTTTAGTATTAGCCCAGGATTTTTCGTTTTATTAAATAAAGTATTATTATTAAAAGTTTTGCATTCAAGTAAACTGAGATAGATTTATTCTATTTTATACTTCTAGCTTTTCTCCTGGCTTAGCTAGTGATGATTTGCTTGTATATTAAAGATAGTTCTCTCTATAATATATAGCTATATCTGAGCGGTGATCAATGAGAACCATCTTCTTTTGCCCAGGCTTTTCCAAGCATGATATAACTGTCACCTTCCTTTCTGAGACACAATGCAGAGTATTTGTTAATAAACAAAAAAAGATGGCTAGAGATAGTTCAACTTTTTCAGTCTTGGGGAAAAAGAAGTATTTAATGTTGTCAACACTTGTATTGTCTCAGAAACTAGTTAAACTCAAATATCTGTTTCAAGAATAATTATTCTGCTTATGTTATGTCTGTAACATTCAGATAATCAATGGTGGGGTTTTGTTGTTTGTTTTAATGTACACAGTTATATTTTAATTTTTCTTTTTAAAATTTTTTAAAGTTTATTTATTTATTTTGAGAGAGACAGAGACAGTGTGAGTGAGGGAGGGGCAGAGAGAGAGGGAGACAGAGAATCCTAAGCAGGCTCTGTGCTGTCAGCTTGGAGCCCAATGTGTGACTCGACCTCACGAAACCATGAGATCATGACCTGAGCCAAAACCAAGAGTCGGACACTTACCTGACTGAGCCACCCAGGTACCCCTTTTATTTAATTTTTGAAAGAATTTTATTTTATTTTATATTTTTTAATGTTTACTTTTGAGAGAGAAAGAAAGAGAGAGAGAGTCTGTGAGTGGGGGTAGGGACAGAGAGAGAGGGAGACAGAATCTAAGCAGGCTCTAGGCTCTGAGCTGTCAGCACAGAGCCTGATGCAGGGCTCAAACTCGTGAACCAAGAGATCATGACCTTAGTCCAAGTCAGACACTTAGCCAACTGAGCTGCCCAGGTGCCCCCAAAGAAGTTTATTTTTGAAGACAGTTATGGAAAACTGATGTTGTAACTCACACACTATAATAATAATTAATAATAAATAACAACAGTTTTAGGTCAGTGTATAAATGTTTTAAATTATACAATTTTAACTATTTTAACATTCTTTTTCACTTTCAAAAGTGTCCCACTTTGGATAATAAACTATATGGTCACCTCATTTCATTGCTTCTGCATTCCAGCCATTCACAACAGCTGGTAATGTGCTCAGTACACTGAACTGTTTCTCTAAGTGTTTTCCATTCAAGTTCCTCTATTGACATGACACCATTCCCAGTTCCACACCATTTTTACTGCCTTTCTTCAAAGTTTAATTTACACTCAGTTTTCATTTTTAGTTTTTTTTTATTTTGGACAGAGAAAGCATACACACATGAACAGGGTAGAGGGGCAGAGGGAGGAAGAGAAAGATTCCAATCTCAGCATGGAGCCCAATGTGGGGCTCAACCCCATGACCCTGAGATCATGACCCGAGCCAAAATCAAGAGTCGGACGCTCAACCAACCAAGCTGCCTGGGTGCCCTGACATTCAGCATTTAATAATTATTATGGGTAAATGTGTATGTGTGAATGTGGTAAGGAACAAATTTTTACAAGTGTGAAGTGGTATTACTTAACTAGTTAAATTTATGCTTAGTGTTTAACTAAAGCAAAATTTAATCTGGATCATGATCTCCAGAAAGCTTTGTAGTACAAGAATCTGCATAGATGACTATTTCCCAACTTTATTTCAGCTTATTGACGGCTAACGACTTATATTTGTGTTCCCAGAAGCTAGCACAGTGCTGATATATAGTTGCTCAATAACCATCTATGGTACAAAGGAAAGAATAAATGAATATGGATAAAAAGAAGAATGTGATCCAACTTCCTTGGTTCCTCATCAACCTCTTGGCTATTTCCCCCAAAATAGAAATAGAGGGCAATAAGTTCTATCCTGGTTTATTATGAGGATTTTTCACCACCCACACATTCCTATTCTAGTATATTATGTACTTTCTGAAGGGAAGAGCACGAGTGATAACTACATCCCATAATAGTACCGCTCTGAACAATACAGTGCCATGTTTATCCTTCCTGCCCCTCAGGATACAGTTCAGTTTCTTGGCTGTTACTTACTAGAACTATGTGTTCTTTTCATTTGGTACCAGAAGTAGAATGCAAGTTTTAGTTCGCTTTTTTCATTACTGGCTCAACAATATGGAACAAAAATAAATGGAGAAAGGAAAAGAGTCACTCTGTCTCCCTTTGATGAATTGTCTCTTAATTTTAAGTAACAGAAATCAAACTTAACCTACTTTAGGCAGAAATGAGAATTAACCAGTTTATCTGTCGAAGGAGCTGGAGGATTGGAAACAGAGATTCAACCCATCTTCCTGATTGTTGACATTATATCTGAAGCACTGTTATCCACAAGGAAGGAGACATACTGCTGGCTTTTCTAATGTCTTAGATTAGATTCTAAGAAGCAGACCCCCCCAAAAGGATTTATTAGAAAATGTCTCTGGAAAAATCTGATAAGAGCATGGAGACAAATAGACTCAAGAAAATTCGAAGAAAAAAGCTATCCTCATGTTAAGGTTGAGAACTTATATTTTGAGTGGTAAAATTTCTTGGAACTGTGATTTTTTTTTTCTTCAGAAGTTCCTTGTATCTCAGATCTAGAAATGAGAAAGCAGATACTGGGGCTGACCCAGAGCTGCGATGTGCTGAGTGTGTGTGGTGGAGGAAAAGAGGTATTTGGGAAAAGAGGATGTTGATGGAAATATGTAAATAGAGAGAAAGACAGCAGGACACTAATTGAGAAAAAAAAAAAAAAAAAAAGAACCAGGGGAACTCTTCTGAGGACTTAAAGGTATGGGGAGCTGGAAGGAAAGGTTTTTGTATTAGGTTGCTCTTGACCGCCACAAAAGCCTTTCTGTGATGATGCTTACAGTCCAGTTTCAAAGTTGATATTAAAAACTAATTAGGCAAAGAATTAATTGGTATTTGCTATATTCAAAATTGGAAAATTTCAGTGTTCTATGACACCATGCAAATCTTAGGAGCCCACGAAAGCTTGCCTAAGGAAGGAGCATTTATGCTAAGACCCAAAGGTTGAATAGGAACTAGTCAAACTAGTCGGGTAGAGAGGTGGCATTGGGGCTGGAACAGAGGAGCAGAGTTTCAAGTGCAAAGGCCTAGAAGAAGGATGAGGGCTGGTGCTTGAGGACCTATGGGCCTATGTGTCTCTTTTCTGTGCCATCAGAATCCCTGTGTCCCACTCCCTCTGTGCTGCTCCCAGCAGTCTAAGTGGACAGGTAATGATTTGGTGAAACCCTAACTGCCAGGCCATACACAAGCCACAGAATTCTCCCTTCCTGGTTTCCCTGAAGCAAAAAGACCCTAATCTACACTGAAATGTTTCTAAAATTTCTAAGCATTGATCCTGTTTTCATGGCTATTTGTATTTGAACAAGAAGCTTCTGAATACACAAATGCTTACTTCATAAAGGGTGACTTCTCCATTAGTGGAGATTTCAGTCCTTTGCCTGGGAATTTCTTTTGCTGTATGGAGTTGGAGGGATGAAGCAGATTATTAACACCCAATATAAAATCACCTCTGAAGGTAAAGTTATATCTCAAGCACGTTGGCATCAATGATATGGAAAACTTACTCTATGATTTAGTATTAGCTGGAACATATTTATTCCTTACTTATTAACACAATTAAGCATTTATATTATTTCCCTTTTATGAAAATCACAGCTTTGAAATCCTGCTTGGAAAATGAGAATAGAAATGAGTTTTTATCCTCTGGATTTGACTACGCTGAATATCCTTTTCTTCATTGCTAGGCTGTGCTTAATCTATATAGGCAGATCATCCAGGAAGCAATGGTTTTCTTAGGTATGGTATCCATCCATATTTCCTCTCTGCCCCAGAGCTCCCTTGTGGCTGGTGAGCACAGGAAGGGCTGATGCTTGCTGTGACTTCCATTTGCTCCTGAGGGGAAAAGCGAAATTTCAAATCATGTAATGTCATGTCTATCCAAAAATAGATGATTCAAAAGCCACATTTCTGGGAAGCAAGAGGTTAAAGAGAGCCTTGAGTGTTATAAGTGGTCAACATGTATTCTTCAAGATGATCTCATTAAATAAACATGGAATGCAGAAGCATTTGTCAATATTATACCCGCTGTTTTAGACTGCATTAATAAAAGATTCATTGTGCTCCACTTCACATTAGTTTTGCCAATTTGAATCTCCTTTAAATGACTGCCTTCTTTGTTTAGTTTACAACTAAGCTTTTATAGGTAATCTAGCTCTGTCTAGGCTGTCTACTCCACTGTTCACTCATGCCCATACACCCGGTTATTTCTGTTCTATCAAAGTTATCTGCCTTTTTTAGTGTACGCGTTTATGTGTTTATTTACACATTGGCTTATTCCAAAATGATTTTGACACAGTTCAATAGACTGGACACTAGATTTTATGATCATTTTAGTTGCTCAGCAGCTATCCAAAAACTTCCAATATTTTCATTTGAAAAACATAGTCTCTTTAGATGTTTAAAAAAATGTAACTCTTTTAAAAGGTATGGTCTATTTAATAAGCTGGTTACATCTGATGCTGAGATGCAAGTCTGATTCAAAATACAAAAGTCCACAGCTGTTACTAAGGAAATCAATGACCTCTTTTGTTAAGTAGCTGTTGGGATGCAAGTTAGCTTCCTAAGAAATCTCTAATTGGAAAGTCTGTAGGGGATGTGAATGTATGTCTCAAGGTTATAATCTGTCTAGTAGCAGCTGAGGTCAGGTGTGTGCAATAAAAAGTCATTTTTTCAAGCGTAAATAATAAGCGTTGAGACTTTCAGCTCCTCCTGGGATTCCCAGATATTTGGCAGACACTTGATTTAAATTGTTTCAACTTAAAAAGCAAATAGAGCTAACAACAGAGAAAAACTCCAAGGTTTTTTTTTTCCTGTTTTATTTTAAGTTTATTTATTTATTTTGAGAGAGAGTGAGCACGAGTGTGGTAGGGGCAGAAAGAGAGGGGAGAGAGAGCAAGCATCCCAAGCAGGTTTCATGCTGTCAGTGCAGAGTATGATGTGGGGCTCAAACTCATGAATCTGTGATATCATGACCTGAACCAAAATCAAGAGTCCAGCGCTTAACTGACTGAGCCACCCAGGTGCCCCTGCAAGGGGCATTTTAACTGCTAATGACTGGGAACTGCATACAAACCAAAGCGTTTGAATTTCATTGGTGATAGTCAAATGTTTTTGTTGAAGCAGAATAAGAAGTTTCAAAATCAAGACATTGCTGGATTATACCTTGATGTTTGCATTTAAAATTACTATAATGCACATATTTGTAATAAGTCTTAGATTAATGACAACATTTCCTCAGTTGCACACTAGATTTCCTTCTCCCCTATATCCACATTGGGGGAAAGTTCAATTGACAGCATTTATTCATTTATTGAAGGAACATTTCTCCACCTCCTAATATGGTGAGAAACCAAGGCCTCGTGGACACAGAACATATTCTCCTATGCTCAAAGAGTTTACCATAATCCAGTGGTAGAGTCAAAAACTCAGCCCTCATAATGCAGTGAGATATATGTCATAACAAAGCTATGCATGTGACATTATGAAATGTAAAGAAGCAGCATAGAGGAAAGGTACCTAACCCAACCTGGGAGAAGGAAAAGGATTTAGCAAAGTCTTCTTAGAGGAAGTAATGCTTCCATTGAAATTTGCATAAGAATTTAAAAACTACAGGAACAGAACCAGAAAGGCCATATTCTATTTTCAAATAGTGTTAGCTCTTTACATTATATCTTAATTCACAATAACCAAACGTTAAAATACAGCATAAAGCAACAATATATTAAGATAATATAGTGTTGGCTCAAGAGTAAGAATGTGATCTGTGTCAGAAGAAAGAGCCCCAATACTGTTCTTATAATACATAAGAATTATATCTTGGTGGGCGCCTGGGTGGCTCAGTCAGTTAGGTGTCTGACTTTGGCTCAGGGCATGATCTCGTGGTCCATGGGTGCCAACAACTCAAAGCCTGGAGCCCAGAGCCTGCTTCAGATTTTGTATATGCCTCTCTCTCTGCCCCTTCCACGCCTGCACTCTGTCTCTCTGTCTCTCAAAATAAACATTAAAAATTGTTTTAAAAAGAACTATATTTTGAGATTTAATATATAATAAATAAGGTATCACAAACCAGTGGGGAATGAGATTATTTGATAAATTGTTAGGAAAATTGATGTTTGGGGACAAAAATCAAGTTGACTTTCTTGTCATAGCATACATATGTCAAAATTAATGCCTGATGAATGAAAAATTTTATATAAACCTGAAATAATTTAAAAATCAGAAAATATGAATGAATTTTAACTCTAAGATGATGAAAAATATAATGGTAGATACTGATACACTGGATTTGATAAAAAAAAATCTATGTGTGCAAAAATTATTTGCACATTTAAAAGTATATGGTAAGCTGGGGAAATTTTAGCAAAAAGAATATGGCACAATTTAGATTTACTTAAAAAAAATCATTTCCAGCCCAATAAGAAAAATACTACAGTAGAATGGGCAAAGAGCACGAGAAGGAAGTTTCCCCAAACTGATTACTGTTAAATGTATGGAAAAATAGGGAAGAATATTCAGAATGACAGTGTCTTCATTTGGGCTACTTTAACAAAATGCCATATACTAGAGGGATTACACAAAAGACATTTATCTATCACACTTCTGGAGGCTGGAGGCTGGAAAGTCTAGGACAAGATGCCAGCATGGTCAGGTTCTGGTCAGGGCCCTCTTCCTGGCCTGTAAATGGCTACCTTCTTGCTGTAGGGACATTTGGTGGAGAGAGGAAAAGGAAGCAAGGCTCTCGGGTGTCTTTTTCTTCAGGGACACTGTTCCCATAATGAGGGTCCCATGACCTCATCTAAACTTAATTACCTCCCAAAGGCCCCACTTTCTAGTACCATTACATTGAGAGCTATATGAGTCCAGTTGACACACGACATCTATATTTCAGGTGTGCTAGTGATTTAACCTCTTTTTACTAATCTTCAATATTCTTAACTTTGTTCTCACCCAGGGGTCTCTAAGCATCTGAACTAGAAGAAATAATTCTACTCTTAAGTCCCATTCTTTAAAGATCAGTTAATGTCAGTATCCAGTTTTTCAAAACACTGCCATTGGCTATTTATCCTATACTGTTTAGAATTTGAAAACTGGTATCTTTTTATCATGTGCAAATGCAAGAAAAAAATGCTTATTTTCATTAAGGTAGATTTAGATCCTTCTTGTCAGAAGATTTATATGATGCATAAATATATCTTACATGTGTTGTGATTAACTCAGTTGTCTGTATCTTGGTACTGTTATCCTCATGCCACTGGATTTAATTACATTGCATTATGACTGGTAATTAAACAGAACAAAATATCATTATATCATTAGGTGATTTTATAAGGCCTTGAAACCTATTCTAAGAGCTCTAATGTGTATTTAAAGCTCTCACCACTAAGATCCGTGCTCCTAGAATTATTTCTGGTCACTGAGTTGTCAGGTGTCCATTTGCCAGTTTCTTGGAATTTGAGCTCAAAGGCACCAATGTGCACTGATTTGGGTGAAGATCTCCATTTCAACCAGGAAGATGACCATCATTTTGTATCATCTTACTCTTAAATTTGTTCTCTCCCAAATGGGAGAAAGATCTACAGCAACAACTGGCAAACACATTTTGGCTGAATTGACTGTGACTGCAATTAACAGAAAAGAAGAGGTATCGTTTATAATCAGCTGAGTTGTGTCTTCCAGTGATCTGACACTACCAGTATAGTGCATCTGGTAAATCTTTCCATGATGCCATGAGCAATGAGGTGAGGGTGGAAATATGCTGATTGAAAGGCACACTGGAACTACAGTTGTGACCACAATCCAGAATGTGTACAATTATGAAAAAGATATGCCTTTCAGCAGTGCCCAGTTGAGTGCCTTTTCCTCTCCCACTGACACTTGTTTCTGTCTCCATCTTGAGACTTACAGTTTCAAGCTATTCTACTTTTTATCAAACTTGCTTTCTTCAGAGAATTGTAGAATCAATATGGAGAGATGCTCTAATGCATCCCAGGAACTGTGTTATGTATGATGTGTCTCATAATAAATCTCACAAACACCTTGTAAGTAAGCTGTATTATCACAGTTTTACAGATAAGCAAACTGATACTTAGATGAAATATATTGCTTAAGAGAAGCTGAGTACAAAGTGGCATGTCTGATATTTAAACCTAGTTCTTTCTGGTTCCAAAGCTATTAACCATTTCTTTTCTACTGTGTCGACTCACAGGAGGCTGTTCATTTGTTTGTTGAAATTAAATGGCCCTCCTAACTTTATCTGGTGAACACTGAGATTATTTGTAATGTAGAGATGTGGATGTTACATTCAGCAAGGATGTCTATGGAAGCCCTCTAGGAACTGTGAGGATGAAGGTTTAACATTTCCCTTCTTGATCTAGAATTTGAGAGGGGTAGGTGTCATTCTTGGATAGTGGATATTTAAAAAGAACTTCCCCAGGTAGAAGGAAGTTGAGAGTAAAATAAGAGAATACCTTTTAAGATTCACAAAATTACGAGAGTTCAGCTACATATTGTAGTGTGTTTTTTAAGTGTTTACGTCTCTCTTACGTCTCACTAGCATTTAGTGCAGATATACCAGATATGCCAATCTCGCCGAAGCTTTGTTGCAGAGTGTTATAAGAAGCGTATTACTGTTATGCTTGTCAGAATATCAAAAGGAACCCACAAACTACCTCCTCACCCTATTGAATCCATATTTCTTTTAAAGAGACTTTGCCATGAATTTGCTCATAGAATTAGATTCTTAAGTGATTGTGTCCCGGAACTTATAGAAAAAGACAGATTTTTTTCTTTACATTTTTTATTTTGAAATGATTTTAGATTTACAGAAGGGTTTCAAGAGTAGTACAGAAGGTTCTTGTATATCTTTTATTCCATCATCCCCAACATTAACATTTTATGTAACCATGTATATCTGTCAAGACTAAGAAATGAACATTGGTACATTACTATCAATTAAATTCCAGACTTTGTTCATATTTCACCAGTTTTCCCACTAATTTCCTTTTTCTTTTCCAGTATCCAATTCAGTATATCACATGCACTTAATCATCATGTCTCCTTAGAAAGAGGATACAGTTTTTATTTTTTTAATTTATTCTTTAAAATTTAATTTATTGTCAAATTCGCTAACATACAGTGTGTAAAGTATGCTCTTGGTTTTTGGGGTAAATTCCCGTGGTTTATCACTTACATGCAACACCCAGGGCTCATCCCAACAAGTGCCCTCCTCAGTGCCTATCACCCATTTTCCCCACCCCTCCAACATCCTCAACCACCCTGTTTTCTCTGTATTTAATAGTGTCTTGTGATTTGGCTCCCTCCCTCTCTGTTTATAACTATTTTCCCCCTTCCCCTTCCCCCATGATCTTCTGTTAAGTTTCTCAAGATCCACAGATCAGTGAAAATACATGAGATCTGTCTTTTTCTGACTTATGTCACTCAGCATAATACCTTCCAGTTCCATCCACGTTACTACAAATGGCATGATTTCATTATTTCTCATTGCCAAGTAGTATTTCATTGTATATATGAACCACATCTTCTTTTTTCTTTTGTTTTTTTTTGTTTTTTTTTTTTTTACAAATAGTTTATTGTCAAATTAGTTTCCACATAACNAACCACATCTTCTTTATCCATTCATCAGTTGATGGTCACTTAGGCTCTTTCCATAATTTGGCTATTGTTGAAAGCACTGCTATAAACATTGGGGTACATATGCCCCTGTGAATCAGAATTCCTGTATCCCTTGGAAAAATGAGGAGACAGCTTTAAATGTTGATTAGTAATGATGGCAACGATGCAAAAGATTCAGAAAAGGTTGTTGTAGGTGGAAGATAAAGTTTATTAATCAACTCCTCTAAGTCCATAGACATAAGGAGTGTCCTTCCTGGAGGAAACAATATTGGAAGACTACCATGACTTTTTTTTCCTCGAAAGGATAAGATTGAAGTGAACATCATTGTTGACCAAGGCACTAGTCTCTTTTCGCTCTCCAGGATGTCTTCAGGTAGTACCTACTCTCCTGCTTGTTGATTGTTCCATACACTAAACTCTCTGGACCAGAGCCTTTGGCCTCTGCAAGGGGAAGCCCACACTCCTCTAGCTGCTTCCCTGCAAGTAGATGGGTGAGTTAGTTCACATTATGTGAGATAAGGTAGAAAAATCCATTTGGATCATTTTTTAGGGTCCCAATGCTAATATTTTGAGATCTACAATTCTACCTATTTCCTATGTTTATTTGTCATACTGTTTAAAATGCAGAGAGGACAAAACATGTTATTAGCTCCTTGGAGAACTTATAGCACCGGTCATTTGGTATGTGGTCTGCTTTCTGGCATGGTGTTATACAAAGTTATCTAAAATTGCTAGAAATCATTTTTAAAGACATAATTGAAAACATTTTCTATAAAATAAATCACCAAAATTCCTCATGTGACAATTTGCTAATTGTATGTATGTATATGTGTATATATAGACATATTCTGACTAATACACCTCTTATATGTGTTTATCTGTGTATATACATATAATATGTTAATACATATGTAGGTACTTATATGGATAGGTACACATAAATTTATACATATATGTATGTGTACATACATGGATATATACCTATATGTATATATACACATATACATCCTATACATATACATATTCTAGCCTGCATGTCACATATTAGTCAGAATAGGGTGCTGTGCTAACAAACAACTTCAAAGTCTCAGTGTGGTTTAACCCAATAAAAAGTTATTTCCTGCTCACATTATATATACATTGCTTGATTGACATGGGACTCAACTCCCCAGTACCTGAGGAAGCCAAGTCAACGAGGATTCCACCATGAGGTGGTTGCACCAGCTAGAACACAAGCCCTCTCATCACTCAGCTTGGAAGAAGAGAGCTTAGGTAATTAAACATGAGGTTTCCACAATCTCAATTACACACTACTTTTACTCACTATTTATTGGTCAGAACCAATCATAGCGTTTTACTCAACTTTAAGGAAACCAATAATTACATCTTCTAGGTGTACTGAAGGCTGGGGAGAATCAACTACTGAAGAAAAATTACATATAATGTCTACCACATGAAAAATATCACTTATGTGAAAAATTACTTATGTAATTTTGTAATTACTTATGTAATTGTGTAAACAACACTGGAAGCTGTAACAAGTTACTCCAGATTTCAATGACTTAATATAATTAAAGTTTATTTTTTACTCATTCGACAACATAATGCAACTGGAGGAGGTTGGTACTGCAGGCAGTCAGATAGGGACTTGAAGATCTAACCTTTTGTGGCATAAAGACTTGAAAAGTGACAACAATAAAGAGGCAGATTCTATGTTACTTCTAGGTTGAGTATAAGGTGAATGGTCAGATCAGTTTTGCCTTGTACCAGAAGGTTCGATCCCGTAACAAGTTAAGGGAGCAGCACCCTGAAACAGATTGTTCAGCCATTACTTCCCTTAGTGCTCTGAAGTGCTACAAACTACTTTTTTGATGGTAGAAAAATAACATCCTGATGTGTTTTGGAAGAGTAACTTAGTCATCCTGGCTTATCTAAATTGGGCTAGACTGCCGTTTTAAAAAGGGTAATTTAGAGGAGTTTTTAAGAAAATTTTATCTTCTCAACTTTCCTTCTTCCTTGTGATTTCTTGCCTTATATTACTTTTAAACGGTTTCACCACTCCAGCATACAAATTTGCTAGTGACTGAAGTTGTGTGTATTCTCTCTTTCCTCTGTCTTTGATTTATATGGTCCAGTTCCTCTACTTGTCCTCCCTTTGCTCAAGTAAACAAACAAAAGAAAGTCAGTACATAACTCAGTACATTTAAGATTTTTAAATAACTTGCCGTTTCCAAATGAATGAAGAGCTTTAAACTTCAACCAGGATTCATTTGAAATTATGTGGGGTTATTAAAATATTCCATAGAACTCGGAAAAATATGTACAAATTTCTTTCAGAGCTACATTATCCTCATGGTTAAAGATTGGTTGGAGAGGGGATCCTGGGTAGCTTAGTAGGTTAAGCACAAGACTTCAGCTCAGGTCATGATCTCACAGTTCGTGGGTTCAAGCCCCATGTCGAGCTCTGTGTTGACAGCTCAGTGCCAGGAGCCTCCTTCAGATTCTCTGTCTTCCTCTCTCTCTGCCCTTTCTCTACTCACGCTCTGTTTCTCTCTCTCAAAAATAAATAAACATTAAAAAAAAAAAAAAGATTGGTTGGAGAGAGCCCTGTACTTAAGTGAGGAATTCTCAGTTCTTGTTCTGTGTCAGCCATTAATGACCTCTATGACCTTGGGCAAGAGCTGAGTATTAGATGACTCTTAGTTATAATTATCTGTGCGTTGTTGACTAAACTGGTTGCAGCGATCTCTACTGTGGCCTTCTGGATTTTCACTGCGTAACCAGAGCCATGCTTCTGAATAGTTGGCCAGTAATCTGAATCCATATTTTTTAGTGTCTCTCCAGTTGATTGAATTTAGTAGCTGTGCCAGTGTTCACTTGACCCCTTGGTTGGTTCCCTTTTCAGTGTTGTATATTCACTTCCCTTTGGTTAATTGCAGGGTGGAAATTAGGGTAGCTGAAACAGGAGCAGACTTGGAGGACTCCATTTTATAGCCTGTATAAACAAATGACCAGCGTCTAGGCAGGGAAGCCTGGAAACAATAATTCTCCAATTGAAGTAAAATGGGCATCATAATTAATATAATACCAAACAAAGGCAAATGACAAAACAGAATAAATATTCATCTATAAGTTCTGGGCACCAAGCGAAACACCTGGCCAGTTCAATTATTTGGTATCATGCCGCATGAAGCCCAAATCTTTAGGTGAACTTAATAAGATAAATGTAACTGAAGGGCAAAGATGGTATCTTCTGTTTTTCTGGTATATTCTCAATATCAACTGGTCCTTAAAAGTTGCTTTTAGCACTGACCATTTAATACATTTCTCATTCTGTGATACTTATGCCATCAGAGTCTTAGGAGCAGATATCTTTTCATCTCTTCTGATTGATACAGAACATCTATCTAGGACCACCCATCTTTATTCATCCACGCTTTAACAATATAACAACTGGGCTTATGGTCTTGTATTTTGATTTCTCCTTCTTGACTTCTGGATGCTTTTATGTAACATTTTCACCAGAATAATATTAAATGATAGATTCTGGGTTAGCTTTCATATTCCTTGTTTGTGCTCCTAGTTGCAGTCTTATGTAAAGAGGGAATAATGAATCATGAATATGTTGGTAGTTTTATTTGCCACCTGGGAGTCCTAACTTTAAAGTGAGACATTTGAATTTTGAGCACTTGAGACTGCTACACACATTAAAACATATTTTTAATGGCATAAATGCTTGATTTAATTTTTTGTCCTCACATTGTCTCGGAGAGTTTTTGCATACTTCCTTTACCCCGTGTGTATAAAAATAAGTGAATGACTGTGTTAGTCATGAGGTAGAATATAAATGGTTTCAGTGCTTCTCTAGGGCATCTTTCTTTATTGAAGCTGTCCAATCCTCAACGGTGTTAATATCCGGAGACCAGACAAAGCACAGTTAATTGATAAATGCATAGTTATGAGGAAAAACTAGATACTAGCATCACATAAAGCCTTTACACAATGCCTGCTTGTTCGGGCATATATGACACTGTAAGCACAGTTGACTGAGCACAGCAGTTGTGCAAAATCAGGTTAATATGTTCTAAACTATCTCTTAGAGAGCAATCTCAGGGACAGACTATCATTTTAACTACTAAAATTAGAGAGAAAAAGGTCAGGTGATAATTCCAGCTCTCTTGACAGAAACTTACTAGGATTTCTAGAAACTTTCTTTGCTTGTATTTATAACATGTATCTATCTTATCGTTGGCATTCCTCCAAATAACTCAACTGTAAATTATTCTTCATTTTGGGCTTGACTTTATAGAAATTCTCTGAGCATGATGATGTCATCTCTTGAGTGGTAAGGTGATGTACTTTCTTAAGATTGTATTAGATGATGCCTTCTGTACATTATGTAGAGCAAAAAATTCTAATAACAAAGGATAGATTCTCAGAAGGGACTTAATCAATTGTGCCTCTGCACGTGGATGAGGAAGATAAGATTTCTCCATAAGAACAGATGCAGATATCCTGCTTAGCCAAGCTCAAAACGGCAATGTAGGACTATCCACTGATGAGGTGCATTGGAATTTCATCATATTGCTCTTTTATTTCAAAAATGATGATCATTAATCCAGTGTTAATGTAAATATCAGCATTCAAATTTTAAATAACACAGCAGGAGCATAAATGATCATCAGGATTACACAAAGTCCTTGGGCTATTGTTAATATCCTCTACATTTTCTTGACCTTCTGACTTTCTTGTATAATATTAGTCAAACATAGAAAGAATCCTAAATCAGTATGTTTGGTTGTCAAGTTCAGAAAGAAGAGAAAAATGATAACAGGTTTTACCTGAGCTTAGGTAATTACTGGCCCTCTTAGGAAGTCGATTTTATATGTATCAATTATTTTCATCCATTCCATTATACATTTCACACTTTCTATACTCTAGGCTTTGAGGATATGGGAGTGAGTCATTTTAAACTCTAATTTAGTTTGAAATGCCTATGTGCACTCATTCAAAAAATTTATTGTGCCCTAAGTATTTATCAGGGAACAGGTACTTGGGACACATTAGTTAAATAAAAATTTTAATCTTTATGGAGTGTACATTCTAGTGGGAGAAGGCAGAGTATGCACAATAAACATAACAAAAATTAAATTTTATAGAGTGCTAGAAGGTGATAATTTTATTTTAAAAAGGAAAAGAACATGGTAAAGAAAATCAATAGTACAGTAATGAAAGAGCAGAGAGGAAAACCTGTAGAGGTTGCAATTTTACATGAGGCTGTTGGGATAAGCCACAATGAGAAGGAAACACCTGATCAAAGAATTGAAGGAGGCCAATATGTGCATAACTGGGAAAATATTCTTGGAGAGGGAGCAGCCAGATCCATTGCCTTAAGGCAGCCTTAAGGCAGGAGAGTGTCTGCTGTGTTTGAACAACAATGAGAATGGTTAGTGTGGTTGGAGTGAATTGATCCCCAATTTGAATATGTGAATGTTTTCTAAGGCCCTACCCAGTTTCTGTGGGTGGAAGAGTCGGATACAATTAGCCTACAACATGATGAAAAAGGAACGAAAAAATACCATGCATCTAGTATTTGCACCTTATGTTTTCTTAGTTCATCTTCACATTAATCTGTTGAGCGAATTATTGTAATCACCATTTCACAAATTAGAATAATAATGCATAGATAGGCTATGAGACCCAGGTTACAAAGTGGTCAAACAATGGGATTTGATCTCTTTGAATCCTGAATTCTTTTAGCCATGGCATCCAACCTCACTAGAAGTCATTGCTTTGAGGTTCAATTTCTAAACAAAGTAGCCACAAGTATCTAAGGATTACTAAAACTTGAGTCCACGCCTAGCAAGTAGTGTCATACTGGTTAGTAGGGCCAGAAGTGACTGTGACTCCCACTTGCTTTCTCTCACTCACCTATTTCCCAGGACTCTTCTCCCTGTTTACAGGAAAAGGAGTTGTTGAAGGTGACCTAGGTAGAGATCACAGACATCAAGAGATTCAGACAACCACTTAAAACAACTCACCAAAGAGAGCTGTCTGACCAGTCTGTGTTCCAATTAGTGTCCCTTTTAGGTCACATTCCTGAGCAGTCATTTGATAACACCTGCTTCCTCTTCCCAGCATGTAACTGCTGGAGTGTTCTGGAGCAGTCAGCTGGGACATCTCTGCCAGCAGCCCCCTCCATTTCAAAGATTGGAATCCACCTATAACAATAATGTGTTTTAACTCCACATGCAGTTCTTAGCATGAAATAGCGAATGTTTACATTGTAAAATTTCATTTCTGAGCAAGTCTGAGATTTGTAACCCTACCTTCCCTGAGAACGTAAGTTGTTTGTTTTCTGATAAACTCTTTTATTACATTTGCTTGACCCTCTTTCTTATTACATTGAAAAATAATTAAAAAATTAAAATTACAGTGTACCCCACACACATACACACATTTACTCAGTCATGCTCCATCTTACTTCAGATAAAATGTGTACAATGTGTAAAATGTAATGCGACAAGAATAAAGGCGATCCTCTGACTGCATTGTTAAGGTTTGGAGAGGAAAATGGTGGTAAGCATACTAATGGAAAAAAAAGAGAATTAAAACCAGTTTTTTGAAAAACATGGTACAGATAAGATCCTAGGCACACACACTTAGTCTCCTCCCATGAATTTGGGCTGCTGTGGGAAGAAAGTGGGAAAGCCTATAACCTGGAAAAAACTAGACTCCTTGTGGTCAGTCTTAGCACAGTGTTACCAACAGAAGAAACACAAATCCAACTCTAATTAGGCTTTCAAAAAAAATGGAATCGTGATTCCCACTTTCTCCTGGATAATGGACTAGAAACACTGAGTGGCCTTCCCACTGCAGTACAACTGGATTGTGGCTGACG
Organism: Crocuta crocuta; assembly: GCF_008692635.1. NCBI lineage: Eukaryota > Metazoa > Chordata > Mammalia > Carnivora > Hyaenidae > Crocuta > Crocuta crocuta. The sequence goes on from NW_027532158.1 coordinate 1,119,778, forward strand.
TATTGCAAACATACCTTTAAAGTGTATTCCTCAGATTACAGCGATAAAAATCTCCAATGGCAAAAGGAAAGGCCGAAAGAGAAGAAAAGGAGAGGAGAAAGAGAGGAGAAGAGGAAGAATGAGCTGAAAATCAAATAATGAACCATGAGTGATAAGTTGATGGGTTACCTGGGATTACCTGGCGGCTGAAGCCCATGTCATGCTGAGATGCAGAGACCCAGCCCCGAGTCTGTTGCAAAGTGGAGAAATAGGACTTGAGGCTTTCACATTAAGTCAAGGTCTTCAAAGTGGGCTAACATGGTCACAGGTCATTACCAACCCTGCCTCCAGGTAGAAAATAAAAATCATCTTCGGGGGGAAAGCATTTGCATTTAGGCACCTGAAGACTACCATAGAGCAAATCCTTCTCTGAAACTGGTGGCCATCTAAAAAGCACTGTTTAAAAACCTCTGGCTCCTAATGAGTCATGATTATGTTTGTTTCTTTTTAATTAAACATTTCTAAATGTTTATTTATTTTTGAGAGACAGAGCATGAGTGGGGGGGTTGTGGAGAGAGAGAGAGGGAGACACAGAATCCAAGGCAGGCTCTAGGCTCTGAGCTGTCAGCACAGAGCTCAACACAGGGCTTGAACTCATAAGCTGTGAGATCATGACCTGAGCTGGAGCTGGACATTGAACAGACTGAGCCACCCAGGAATCCTTTGAGTCATGATTAGGTTTAATTGGAGAATCCATTCTTAAGGGAAAAAAATGAAATCGATCTGGTGTTGTTCCAGAGATACACTTGAGCTATTAAGACCTTGCACATAATTGTGATCATGACTTGATATCCAAAGTAATCAGAAAAGTTAAGTCAACAGAATCTTTGCTAAGCTTTTGTCACAGCATGTCATATCATTGTGCCACTCATTACATTAATAATCACAACAGCAATAATACAGCTGTTCCTTAAATACAAATATTTAAGGAATGCTTTTTTGTGTGTCAGGCACTATCCTAAGAACAAGCGTACTGAGCTATTTTAGCAAATGTATTGTCTTTCTTTTATAGATAAGAACTGCAGCACAGGGACATTACATTCTTGTTCACATGGAAGGTACCAGCACTGAAACCTAGCAATATAGATCTACGCTAACACTAGCATATAGGAGGAAATAAATAAATGGTATTTATTTCAATTTCTTTTCTTTGCTGATCTATTGAAGAGTCTTGGATGGGTTGAGAAGTAACAGAGATCACTTTATTTTCTTCTCAAAATCTTCTAGCTCCCAAGCCTTTCCAGAGCCTGGGTCTACCCCAGTCTGCAGTCTCCTACCTATTGGCAGGAACTAGCATTTGTTCTTGGCATTGCTGTATGCCCTAGAGTCTGCCGCAAGGTTGCAGAATCATTCTCATTCAGGAACCTTCAAGAAGGAACTATTCTTTTTCATTGAGAGTCCATAGGGTTTTCACAGAATAATTGATATTTGTGAAGCACTACAAATATAAAATGGCTATATTTCATAGTTCTAGGTAGTAGGATAATGTGAGAGACAAAAATGACATTTGTTATGAATTTCAATCATCTCTTTAATCCAGGCCTGTGTAAGAGATGAATTACTGCAATTATTATTGAAGAATATTCAAGGATAAAAACAGAAGTTCTCTCTCTCTCTTCTTTTTAATAAGGAAGAAAGAATTAAAAATTTGAATCTGGGTAAATCATTGCCTAGTACATACAAAGACTTAAGACAAAGATTTATGAACTAGCTAGATAAATAAATCAACTTCAGGTATGGCTGCTTAATTAATATCAAATAAGAATAGATCAAATTTACTTGGAAGTAAAAGCCTTTTTGGAAAAAGTTCATAGCCAAGAAGTTTAGCTGCCCTTTATTATATTGGATAGTTTTGAGAATGGTTTCAATTATTTTGTAAGTCAGAGTGAGAATTTGTACAAGGTACAACCTGAAGTTAATATAAATATTACATTTGTCATTAAAACAAACAAAACCTTTGAGGCAGATGAGATACAAAATCACCAAGATAATTAATTTCTTTTGAGGGTGATACAGGCTTAAATAGAGTGCAAAACAATAGTAATGGTTTTTTTAAATAAAACTATCTGCCTTTTGTATTGTGCATTGCACAAAACCCTAATCTAAGAGCACTGGTGTTTTGAACCAAATTAAGAGTCAGTTTTCTGAGCAAACTCCCCAAAGGTGCAGGTGTAAACTAATGAACGGTGCAGAGTTTATGAGACTTCCTCCAAGATAACTTGTTATGTTAAAATAACTGGGAGGCCTGGAACTCTGAAGAATGTTTGTCATGTTTTAAATGAAATCACTCCTATTTTTGAACAACTTAAACATTACATGCTACTATTTTTTGTCTCCAAATCTGACTCATCAGTTAGAATCTAAATATTATTTTTAGATTATAATTCTGTTTGAGGTTTAAAAATTTATATTGGATACAAACTTGGACTAGATGTATTATTCCGGGCCAGCTATTTCTTTCAGTTATAATTATTATAATTAGAATCCCTTACTATTTTTTGTCTAATGCATTTTGTTGTTAAAAAATATTATTCTAGGTGATGAAATACTTAACACTTGGATGTTATCATCCTCTTGAGTCTATTACTATTGAATGTTAAAATATTACTTCCATTTCAAGAACTTTGGTAAGAAGAGGACAAAACCGAGGGCTTTCTCATGAAACGGAACAGATGCCTATGTTTAAAAATTAATTTAAAAATAATGGAAAGTTTAAATTGGAATCCAAATAAATACTCTTAGAATTTACAGGTGCCTTTATTTCTCTAGTCTATGCTAAGAGAAAAGCCAAAGAGGAAGATTAAAAAAAGGAAAACAAGGGAAAGAAAACCTTTACTCCATTTGTTTCACTTTAAGAAGTTACATTAACTTGATGTCAATATTCAAAATAGCATTGCTTCAGACTCACAAACATATATAATCTTCTAAAGGAATTTATGCATTAACACCATTTTTGTGTGTGTGGAGACAGTGTGATAATATAATCTGGTATGTTCTAAAAACTTCTCTTTTTTTTCCAAATCATTTTGACTTTGACATCTACCCATTTAAATAAATGGACATTATCACCTCAACTTTTATTTTGCCATAACATCAAATTCTCATATCAATGCATGGTTTATGTTTATAAAGGAATTTGAATTTCTTTTTCTTTTTCCTATTATCCATATCCACACCCACCACACAACTAACATTTTGTTTACTGCACTCACCAGACTTGCAAAATCCTGATAAACACAAGGAATAGAAAAGGTCCAGAAGAAGGAAAAGGCTAATAAAAGACATGATGGAAAAGGAAAAACACCAGTTGAACTTAAAACTAATAGTACAGAATATTATTATAACTGACAAACAGGTTGTCCATAAAGGTAGAATTCTTCTATTTTTAATATCTGGGTACTGAGTGTCAATGCTTCAGAAAGGATGTTCCAGAAAGAAATTTAAGTGGAGGTCATGGTTTTGGAGAAAGATTTGGGAAAATGAAAAGATTGGTATGCTGCCTATTTCCCAAGATGTTTTCATGGACAAAGTCTGGGCTGTAGAGAGAGAAAGTGTTGTTGAAATAGAGACAGTGGTAGAGGTAGAGATAGAGATAGAAAAAATGAGAGAGAGAGAGAGAGAGAGAGGGAGGGAAGAAATCTACAGTAGACATTAAGAAAATCCACTGTATTTAATAAATACCAAAGAAGGGTTATTATCCAGAAGATATTTTTAAGACCCTTGCAAATTAGTAAGAAATTGACATATAACCCAGGAGAAATTTCATAAACAGGTGAGTCACAGAAGAAAACCAAACCATCAATAAGAAAGATTCTCAGCCTCACATTTCAATCAGAAAAATGTAAAATAAATTAACAATGAGATACCATTTCACACCTACAAGGATGTAAGAAGTTAAAACATCACAAATCTCAGTATAGATACACATTGAAGAAACTCTTATACATGTGAACATAAGAAGATGCTTATGCTCTTTGACCCAGCACTTCTGAAACTCATGCTGATGTGCACAAGCTAACATGTTCACTGGTAATTTTTTTCTTTCTTTTTTTTAATAGTGCTGCCTATTATAATAAAATGGAATAATTTTTTCTTATCAGGGGACTGACAAATTATGCTTTTCTTCAAACTATGGAATACTCTACAGCAGTTAAAACTAATGATCTAGAGCTTCATGTTTCAATAGGGATAAATTTCAAGAAATACAATTTTGAGTGAAGAAAACCAAGTAGCAAATCATACATATAATCTGAAACCATATATGTAAATATTCTAAACTCACAAAACAGTACGATACAAATTTAATGGATGCATATACATGCAGTAAAAGAAAAAAAAGCATGCATGGGAATAGGACATGCCAACTTCTGGATAGGATTACAGTTAAGGGTGGGCATAGGGGAGAAAGTGAAAAAGAATTGGTTGGGAGGTGTGGTTTTCTGTGATATTTTCTTTCCTTAACAAAAAGAAAGTTGAGAAACTTCCAGTGATGTGATCTTGGCAGCAAGGTTGATTTTTAATCTCCAAAAAATTCCTCCTGAAAAATAAGCAAATGAATTAGAATAACAAATGAGAAATCCATTGATAGTATCTGTATAAAACTAGAAGGCAAGATATTTCCAAAAACTTCAGATTGTGAACAAAGTGATAAATTACCTACATTAGCAGCGTAAGGACACACCTGGGTGGCAGGAATAGTGAGAAATGAATAGGGACAACCTGTGTACTCCACCAACTCAGGGTTCAAGAAATTTGCCAACAAATATTTACTACTACAGGAAGAAGACCTACATAATCTGGGTGGAAACATGGGAAGACATATCTGAGAATGACCAGTGAAACTAGGAAAAGTCCCCAGAATCTCCAGTTTGCAAGTGAATTAAGAAAACTGCATATAGATATGAAAAAAATCAAAGTTCTGAGCTAATTTCAATGTATAGTTAAACAATCAGACAAGCTACCAGTTAACTCCATTTACAAGTTAAATGACAGAACAAGGATGTAAACAATCCAGAATGTAAGGCATTCTATTGGACAACTAATCCAGTTTCTACAAGTCAATGTCTGAGGGGAAAAGGAGAAGGCAAGGACTTCTCTGAATCAAAAGAGACTTTTAAAGGGCACCTGGGTGGCTGGGTCGGTTAAGCCTCTGACTTCGGCTCAGGTCATGATCTCACGGTTTGTGGGTTTGAGCCCCATGTCGGGTTCTGTGCTGACTGCCAGTTCAGAGCCTGGAGCCTGTTTCAGATTCTGTGCCTCCTTCTCTCTCTGACCCTCCCCTGCTCACGCTCTCTCTCTCTCGTTCTCTCTCTCTCAGGAATAAATAAAACATTAAAAAAAATTCAAAAGAGACTTTTAAGATGTAATCAGATTAAAGTGGGGACTTGTTTGGATCCTGATTCAAACAAATCAATGGGCATATTTCCCAGACAATTCCTAATTTGATTTTGGACTAGGTATGAGATAATAACAAAGTAACATTGCCAATTTTATTATGTGATAATAATACTTTTTGAAAAGAAAATGTCCACAATTTTTGGAGATTTATATTGAATCAGATAGGGGTAAAATTATGCGGTCATATATTTGCTATAAGATATATAAAGAAGGAAAATTGTAAATAGTTTTTAAAAAAATAGGTTAAATTATACAAAGCTACATTAATTAAAACAGTGTGGTACTGGCATGAAAACAGACATATAGATGAATGGCATAGAATAGAGAGCCCAGATAGAGAGCCCAGAAATAAAACCTTTTGCATAGTCAAATGACTTCAACAAAAGTGCCAAGACTGCACAATGGAGAAAAGAAGTCTGTTCAATAAATGGTATTGGGAGAACTGGTATAACAAATGGTATTTGGCGATCACAGTTTGATGATGCTTGCAGACTTTGTAGGTATCTGCTGCTATTCCCCGATAGCTGAAGATAATCAATGATCTTTTCTTTAGGAAATGCTAAAAACTTGTCAGTTACATTAACGACCAGGCAAGATGACTCACGAGCTTTTACACAGTGTTATTATTGACTACATAAAAGGAAGAAGTGGAATGATTTTATAATAGCCATGTAATGGGACAGATAGGTAGCTACACTTGTGGTGAACATAGCAAAATGTATAAAACTTGTTGAATCACTAATTGCACACCTGAACCATAAGACTGTCAACTATACTTAAATTTAAAAAGAAAAAGCAGAAATTGATAACATCAACATCAAAACAAAATTGCATTCCCTGAATCAAATAGGTCATTAATAACTATGAATCTCCCCCCAACCAATTACCAAGGAAATCTGCTCTATAATTTTACACCAACTCTTTACTGTATGTTTCTTATGTTTTTGTCTGATTAGGAGAAGTTTCCAAATATTCTCTAGCAAAGATCTTTTAAAATTTTATTATTTACTATTTATTTAGAAATAATTATAGATTTACAAAAAGTTATAATAATGAAAAGTCCTTGGGTACCCTCATCTACTTTCTCCCAATGGTTACATCCTGCGTTAACTGTAGTAAAATGTCAAAACAGGAAATTTATCCAAAATCTATAAAGAACTCACCAAATTCCACACCCAAAAAACAGATAATCCAGTGAAGAAATGGACAGAAGACATGAATAGACACATTCCAAAGAAGACTTCCAGATGGCCAACAGACATATGAAACAATGCTCCACGTCACTCATCATCAGGGAAATACAAATCAAAGCCATACTGAGATACCACCCTACGCCGGTCGGAGTGGCTAACATGAACAAGTCAGGAGAGTATAGGTGCTGGTGAGGATGTGAAGAAACAGGAACCCTCTTACACTGTTGGTGGGAATGCAAACTAGTGCAGCTGCTCTGGAAAACAGTGTGGAGGTTCCTCAAAAAATTAACAATAGAACTACCTATGACCCAGCAATAGCATGGCTAGGAATTTACTCAAGGGATACAGGAGTGCTGATGCATAGGAGCACATGTACCCCAATGTTTATTGTAGTGCTTTCAACAACAGCCAAATTATGGAAAAAGCCTGAATGTCCATCAACTGATGAATGGATCAAGAGAGTGTGGTTTATATATACAATGGAATACTGCCTGGCAATGAGAAAGAATGAAATCCTGCCATTTGCAGCAATGTGGATGGAACAGGAGGGTATTATGCTAAGTGAAATAAGTCAGTCAGAGAAAGACAGAAACCATATGTTTTCACTCATATGTGGATCTTGAGAAACTTAACAGAAGACCATGGGGGGAGGGGGAGGGAGTTACAAATAGAGAGGGAGGGAGGCAAACCATAAGAGACTCTTAAATACAGAGAACAAACTGAGAGTTGATGGGGGGTGGGAAAGAGGGGAAAGTGGGTGATGGACACTGAGGAGGGCACTTGTTGGGATGATCACTGGGTGTTGTATGGAAGCCAATTTGACAATAAATTATATTTAAAAACAGGAAATCTATATTGGTACAATGTTGTATATAGTTCTATGTAATTTTATCACATGTGTAGATAAAATGTGTAGATTCCTATAACCAGCACTGTAATCAAGATACAGAGTTCTTCCATCACCACAAAAGTCTACTACTGTCAGAATCAAATGTGGGAATTTTGCCTCCCTTTGAGTTACTTTACTGTTTTTCACTTATAATAGAACTGTCTTAAATGCTTCCTTTACGTACATTGAGATCCACATCAGAAAACATATACTTTCATGGGGCACCTGGGTTGCTCAGTTGGTTAAGCATCCAACTTCAGCTCAGGTCATGATCTCACAGTTTGTGAGTTGAAGCTCCATGTCGGGCTCTGTGTTGACAGCTTAGACCCTGGATCCTGCTTCAGATTCTGTGTCTCCCTCTCTCTCAGCCCCTCCCCAGCTCATGCTCTGTCTCTCTGTGTCTCAAAAATAAATAAAACATTAAAAAATTTTTAAAAAGAAAAGAAAAAATATACTTTCCGCTGCAAGAAAGAAACTGTTTTCCTGCTGGCTGGTAGTGAAAGTTCCCCAACTGGCCCCCTCTTGTATCACTTCTGTGGAGATGGGAGGGTGCATTTTTACTGCCAGGTAAGGACAGAAGTCCAGGATCTAGAACTTCCATGACATTGTTGGGAGAGGATTGCCACTGTTCCCATCTCCCCACTTGGCCTCTCAAATATCACACTGACAGTGCTTTTTTACAGCCTGGCAAGCAAGGGTAGAAATCTTTGATCCCCATTCAGCTTTTGCTGACAGTGATGGGGCTAGAGCTGCATTTTGTTCCATGGTGTACTTCTGTAGTAGGGCAGTTATTATTTAAAAATTTTTCATCTTCTTAAGCTTTTCTTTTCTTTGTCCTCTACCAGAAAGAACTGGATTTTATAAGGACTCTTTTTTGTCAGTTCCCATTGTGTTTTCCAGGTATGGCTTCTCCAGTACCCATTCCAGGGTATAGGAATCATAAAGGAAACCCAGGGAACTGGCCATCATGGTCTTTCTTGGGTTCCAAGGCTCATAGTTGGTCAGCCTTTTTGTCTCTACCTTCACAGTCTTCTTACGTTTGTTTTATATATCATGTCCAGGACTTTTACCTGCACTTAGGGGAAGGAATTGGAAGAAGTGCTTCTACTCTATTGTGGTCCAGAACCAGACACCTAGTGAGATTTTAGAACTTCATGAAGCCTAACTTTGTTCAGGAATTTTAAAAATTTGATTAAGCATTAAGCAGCTTTTATTAAACATTTCTTTGTCGTCTAATTGAAGACAATAGAGACATGAGTTACAGTGGAGGAATCACCTCATATCACCTCTAAAAGTTAAACTAACAAATTTAGCTTGTAGATCAGCCACCTGAAAAGTCATCTTCAAAGAACAATGTGATTTCCTTTGGAAACCAATAGGAATACGGCTTCACTGTGGCCTAGCTATGTACTAAAATGACTAAAGGAAGAAATGTGTCAACTGATTATTAACATGAAATTTCAAAAGGGGGAGTGTTCCAAACCCAACTATAATACTATCCTTTTCAACATCATGAAGTGAGAAAATGCCCTACACAGAGGAGTGGATTTTCCAATACTATATTCCTAGATATTCCGTCCATAAACAGAAAGATGTATTCACTGGGCTAGCATAATTTGACTAATTCATTCCTTTTGTTCTGATTCCAAAAAAGTAACTTTGTACTTACCTATTGTACTCCAGGTCAAGTTCTTAAAGAAATAAGCTGAGTAGAAGATTCAAATATCTGATATCTGTAGCAACTCCATTTCTCACTATAATTCTTTAAATTGGCATTCTCACTAGTATCTTATGAGTTTTGATTAGTATGACCCAGTCCCTTATTCCCAAACCTTCAAAGTTGAGGAGCACATAATAAAAAGAGGGACTCTGCTGGGAGCCACACCCGCCTCTCTGTATGGCAGTCACAGCAAGGAAATGGCAGTGCTTGCACGGCTCCTGCCATGAGAAATGAAAACTGGTACCTTTTCTGCTACTACTGGCTCATGTTGGAAATGAGCCTGCTGGTATTGACCAGGCCTCACAATATTCCATATCAGACTGATATTCCGAACACAGATACCTCACAAGGAAAAGCATATTCCTGCCTTTTCAAAAGAGATTTTAGATGAAAGCTCTGTGATGATTGTCAAAAGGCTCTTCCTATGGGCCTTGCAGATCCAAGACTTAGATAATAAAGGGGGTTAAGAACACAAGAGGTACAATTGAACCTGGTCCCATGTCAAAAGAGCCTAATTTAGAGTTAAGGAACAGATGAGGGCAGAACTTAAGTTAATACTTACACCTTTTCTAACTAGTGATGTATGGCAATCCCTTCCCTAAGGCCTACTTTCCACAAACACCCTCCCTTACACTGGCAGCTGGGATGAGGATAGATAAGAGTAGCCAAAACATTACCCAAAAACAAAGGCCGACACATTTAGGGCCTCCATGGTGTTTACACATTCAGCATCAAGTCAGAAAAGTTTCCACAAACAACTTATTAACTAGTTTAAAAACATTTGTCTTCTTGTGAACCAGACAGAATGACTCTTAGCCCATCTATACACGTAACCTATGACCTAACCTTAGTGTTATTAACTTAGAACAAATATGTATCCTGTTTTTTACTAAAAACACCCTGTTAATTCCTTAGTTATAAGATTTACTCAACCTCACTAAGATTGGAGTAGTTCTGCAAGAATACCTGCTTCTGTACACTTTCCAAAGCATCTTATCACAAAGAGTTATCCATTGTAAAAATTCCTTTTTATGATGTCATGCTATCGTTTGACCTATAAATAAAGACACAAAAACTGACAGGATGGAGATGCCTGCCTGGTGATCAGAAGGAATCTCGGGGCTCTCTCAGTGTCTCTCGCCAACACCGTCCATCCTTCAGGGACCCCTGGACTCCAGCTGGAGCCGGCCTCCGGCAGGACTCAGAGCAACTTACTGCTCCTTGTGAAGCTCATACCTCATACCTTGCTTTTATTATTTGCATTCTCTCAATAGATGATAGATAGATACATACATAGATAGATAGATAGATGATTTTTCTCTGAACTATTTGACAGTAAACTAGAGACATTTGTGACCCCTTACCACTAAATAGTTCATGGAATATTTTCTAAAAACAAGAGCATTCTCTTACATAACTATAGTACAATTAACAAAATCAGGAAAATTGATATTCATAAGCACTATTATCAAAATCATAGCCTATATTCAAACATTATCAATTTTCCCAAAATATCCCTTATATCTGTATTTTTCCCTCTGACACCACCCTGGAATCATTTTTTTTTTTCTTTAAAAGGTATAGGCTCCTTTTAATGCAAATGATAAATAGAAATCAAGACATAGGCACTAGGTATGCTCATTGCTAATGCTGTCATAACTTTAATCTCAGTGGAGATATCTAGTATATGTACATGTACATACACATATATGGTTATATCTATAATCACTTCTAAATTTATCTAGCTAGATAGGTAGATATTAAAAATCATGAGTTTGTATTAATACATTCTATTTCAATCCAATACGAATGTTTCTTCTTTCCATGCATATAACTTCCCCCTAAAATACTAGTCCCATTAATTTCAATATATTTACTCATTTGTTTAAGCAAGTTTTAATATTGCTAACCCATATTATTGCAAAAAGCCATCCTACTAACTGAAGGTCAATATTTGTTGAAAGTTTTTAAAGGTAAAATTACATGCAATAAAATGAGTAACTCTTAAGTGTACAATTTGATAATTTTTGACAAATTCTTACATCTGTGTAACCTGCAATGCCTCTAGTTCTGGTAAAGATGGAACAGAGCCAGCTATGGAAAGGAAGTCAAGGACACATGCAAGGAGGTGATTCTAATGACAGACCAGAGAATTTTACTTATTTATTTATTTTAAGATTTTATTTTTAAGTAATCTCTGCACCCAACATAGGGCTCAAACTCACAACCCCAAGATCAAGAATCACATGCTCTACTGACTGAGCCAGCCAGTTGCCCACAGAATTTTCAGCCCACAGAAAATTTTAGTGAGGCAAGGAGAGGAGTTAAGGTCATGGAGAGGGGGAATGAAAAGGAGGTGGAATTAGTGGATTTGAGATTCATGTGGGGTTGAAGGGTAATATGGGACATTTTCTTTTGCTGTGTCATATCTCTGTGACAATATAGTGATTGACACAATTGATGTTCATTGTCAAAATATGAAAATACATTGAGAATTCATTTGGTTTTGAATAATCCTAATGGCTTCTTTTCCCTGGGAAGAGCTTTCCTTCTTGAGGCCACTTATAGATTGGTGCATATATTTATAACTTGCTTTCTACATTTGCTAATCTTAATATGAATGTGTGAAATAAAAGAGAGAACACAAAACTTGTCTTATGATTATTATTATATAGTTTAGATGGCAATTCAGCATTTCTAAGAAAGATGCCTTTCACCTTTATGATTTTAATGAACAAATGCATCATCTTCTAATTAGAGACTTTTGGTCCTGAAACTCAACAGAAACAGTATAGAACCCGTTTAAAATTTTGTATTCTAAAATAATTATAGTAAGTTGTAAATATCCTTCTAAGAATGTAATGTGAAATAAAACTTTGTTTTCACCTTCTGTCTTGCTTAATAGTTGATAGTGTTAAATTTTCTATTTAAAAAAAAAAGATGTCAAAATCTCCTTATGAAGCCAGCAGATTCAATTCCAAAATTTCCATATAGGTTATTTATTTTTAGACTTCAGCGAATAGAAAATATCTGTTTTGCTGCAACTTTAATATAACCTAAAATATGCATATGTTCATTGTTGTGTTTCATTTATGTAATTTATATTACCCACATGAAAATCCCTTCTCAAATATTCCATGACTTGAGCTACTATAAGTAGAAATAAATGGTCACTCACAACACATAAATTCAATCTACCGTTTACTGACCACAGTTTCAGCTGATGTATTCTTTTTATTTCTTTATTAAACAAGATTTTATATTTGTACTATAATATGCACAGATTGAAGATAGCCATCAAAAGCAGTGGATGGTGAAAACAGCCAGTATAATTTCCCAGCTGACTTTAAATTCTGTGATCTTAGAAAATTTATTGACTCTCTTTATAGTTCACATCTCAGTTGGCAAAATGGGGTGATGGAGGCAGTGACCTGATCTATTCAGTCTAGAGATTTATACAAATTACAGATTCTTTCTTTTCTTTTCTTTTTTTTTTGGTGCAACATGGTTTTTGGTCATTTCATTGCTCTTTAGTATCACCTTTAGAAAGTATATAGAAAAAAAGAAAGTATATAGAAAAAGAGAACAAAGGTAAAATAAATGTATCACTTTAAAATTTTATGTCTCAAATGTACCAGTAATTACAAGCGAGATGTAGACCAAAAGGCTTAAAATAATCACTTTTTTTTCTGACAGAGTTTCAAACCTCTATTATTTTCTAAAGCCTCTTCTCTGAGGGTATAGTTCTTGTATTATTTTTCCTCTGCTCTGGGCTTAGATTTCCTCATCTGTAAAAAGGGGTAGCTAATTACAGTGCCCCGTCTAGCTACAAATAAGCAATGTATCTGAAGCACCCAGCACAGTGTGGCTTGAGATTTAAGGTCTGTTGAAATGCCTGGGAGATGGCTTTGGGAAGATCAGTCTCCTGAAGGATATACAAGGGTTGCTCATGAGGAGGGGAATCAGGGAGTGTGAGACTCACTTTTCTATGTACTTCTTGCTTGTTTCAGTGTTTAGCCACGTACTATTTTTAAATATGGTTTACAAAGTAAAAGCAAGAAGCAATCCCACTGCCACAGGTCTGACCTGTCTGGAAACCTCTTTATTCAGGTATCCCTGAACCCTATTCTGCAGAACCCCGCAGTGGGCGGACTGCCCCTCAGCCAGAATTTGGAGAGATAAAGGAGGCACGGACTGATCTTCCCCCCAAC
>NW_027532158.1:1133352-1155873 GCF_008692635.1 Crocuta crocuta
TCACCTCCCCCGCCCACCCTCCCTCCTTTTGACAGGTAAACGGAGTCCCAAAGAGGCATGACACCATACCCTAGTCCAGGGGCATGCTCTATAGTTCTTCTATTATTCATAAATACATTCATCCCTGAACTTCAGCAAAGAAAGGAGTGAAAAATAGTCAGAGGGGTGGAGGTAGGAAGCTAGGTTTACCAGTGACTTTGAGCAAATTTATTTAATCTTTTTGAATCTCAGATTTCTTACCTGTATTTGAGGACAACAAAATCTATCGTGAAAAGATTGTGATGAGAATTAGAACTACCTGTAAAGACTTCAGTCTTACTGGGGAAAGAGAAGAGACATCATAGAACATCGTTGCCATTATATCCTGGAGTCAGGTAGCCTGTCTCTTGTCTCTGACTCTCTGAGTGGACGTCGCCAACGTTTGCTTTTTCAGGAGTAAAAGTGAAATAATACCTGTTTTTGTTTTTTCACAAAGTTACTAGTAAAACAAAAAAAGTAATGAAATTACTTTTATTTATTGTAAAATGGTAGAGAAATAAGTAAAATTTATGTTTACTAAACTTCTACTGGAGTTTTGAAATTATTAGTTTATTTTTCATATTTGAATAGAGTTGCTTAGGTGGACATCTTAAGAAATTACTAGATGTCAAACATGCAGTCAGACAAGCAGTCTTTGTGTCATTCTCCATTGCTTGCTCCTGTCGCTGATAAGCGGCACCACCAGAGCTGACCTGAGGCAGAACTGAGATCGCGTGGTCACGGCTGCCTCTGGCTGCGGTCCCTCGCCTGCCACACGACACCTACAGGGTGAGATTCCCTATTCTCACCCTGAATTACATCCTCTTGCTCATTGCCTCCATAAGTTACTTCTTAGAAAAAGCCAAGAAACTAAATAAGTTTGAGCATTTTTTAAAAAAACGAATCATAATACAAAATGTCCTTTTAAAACTTTGTACGGCATGATCATGAACATGGTCACTCTTTGTGATAAATACTAGAGAGAATTATCTATTCATTCCCATATTCCATTCAGTATCTTTAAGAAGCCTCATCTGCTATATTTGTATTAGTTTTCTCTCCTTCAATTCATTTGTCAATGGCTTTACATGTGTGTTTGGAAATTATGTGACTTTATTTTCATCGATTTCATGAAGCTTTGCATCTGTGGCAAGATTTGCAATTGTACCTGGCACTATATTTACTCGGCAGTATATTGACATTATATTATCAGATTTTCACAATATCTAGCAATCAGCAAGAAATAGATAAAACACTGTACATAATGGGAGAAAATAGAAGCTAGTGATTAATTCATCAGTGAACATGTATGTGTTATTAAGACTTTTGTGTTACTATACAGCCTGTACTAATATTATTATTCTCATCTCATACAAGAAGAAACTGAGGCTTGGCCTTGTTAAGCTTACCTATATTATAAAATTAGTTTTATAAGTGACAGAGTCAAGAATTGAAACTACATCTGACTTTCAGGGCCCTAACAACATTATAGTAAACCATAAAGAACTTCAATTTGATTATGTATTTTTGTGGAAAAGCAAAGAAATAAGGTCAAGGTCAATAAAAACTGTTAGTTAAATACACAATTGTGTGATCTAGACGATTAATTTTGCATGAGTTCAGAAAAGGATATAAGTTCATAGAATTAGAGAAGATGGGGAATATAGAAATAATTTAGTAATGCCCAAGGCAAGTAAATTGATTGTCCCAAACCACATAATCTCTCAGTGACAGGGATGTGCTTTAAAACTACAACCCCTTGCTTTTTCCAAGATAAATTTGTGACAAAGTAATATATATATGTATATATATGTATATATATATATTTGTATATATATGTATACACATATATATACACACATATACACATATATATCTTGAATTGTGAGATTTGAATTTAAATTTTTTAAAGTATTTATTTATGATTTGAGAGTGAGAGCACGTGTAAGCATGGAGGAGCAGAGAGAGAGGGAGACAGAAGATCTGAAGCAGGCTCTGCACTGACAGCAGAGAACCCCATGCAGGCCTTGAACCCATGAGCTGTGAGATCGTGACCTGAGCCTAAGCCAGATGCTTAACTGATTGAGCCACGCAGGGGCCCCAGATTCAACATTTTTAATAACATCCATCATGAAGTTAGCCCAAACTGGAGAACACAAATTTGATATTACAGTGACACAGAAGAGATGGAGGAAAAAAAATTAGAATGATTCAGCCATTAAACCTGTCTAGATGGAAGCTTTAATGTGTATCAGACTCTGTTGGGTCCTGTGGCTGCAGAATTAATGAGTAGCTCCCAGTCTGTTAGGAAACAGAGAAATATCTACCAACAAGGATAATATAATGTAAGGGTAATTTGAAAGGCAAATCACAAAATGCTGCGGGTACTCAGAGTGGGGAGGAATTAATTCAACCCGAGAGATTTCTATTGATTCTGGTGTGGTGCTACACAGAAGAGATGAGATTTGAGTTTAACAGGCATCTAAGGGGCTGAAGGCTGTGCCAATCAGAAAGAACAGCAAAGGTATCAGATGTCATACAGCAAAGTGTGTTAAGGGAATAGCAAGAAATTCAATGAGGCTCTAAATATTTATGTAAGAGCCTCAGAAATGTATTTTGAAGAATTCTTAGCTTGTGAAAATTGCAGAACCATTCTGTTCAGAAATGTCTTGCTAATTTCAAATTTTGCATGTCAAAAATCCTTTAGAATACTTTCCCACTCTGATGGTATCAGCATTAGCAGCCTCACCAGTCACATTTACATTTTAGTAATTGTCACAATCTGTAAGTGTTGACCACATGTAACTAAGCACAAACTCTCAACCCATTGGCTATTTTTTGCCTATATGTCTTTGAAAACATGTCTAGACTTTGCCAGACTATTTGTATTCCAGTTATGAATGGAATTCAACAAAAGAGTAACAAACTCAAATAGCATTGACTAAATGTGAACTAATGCAATGAGTCTTTCCAGTTCCGTAAGCAAAAACATCTTCCCCTTATAGTATCTGCTCTTTGCAGTATGTTCTTCTCTGAGAATAGTTACCACTCATAAAGTGTATTTGTTTTTTCATTCATAAAGTGAAACCTTCTCATTCCTTAACATTTTTTATGCCCCAGTGGAATTCTTCAGCTAAGTTCAAGTTTGCATGAGCTTGGAGGGCAGCTGTATTATAATAACTTCCATGTCTGTTTCCTTCCTCCTTCCTCCCAGTCCTGAATAGATTGGATCTTGAGGGAAGGGATGAAATTTTACTCATTTAGTATTTTCAGTATCTGGCACCTAGTAGAGATTTTATCAGTGAGAAATAGATGAACAACAATAAGTGAATGAAATTGGTAAAAGCTCCATTGATTTGAGGATTATGAATCTGGTAAGAAGTAAAATTTAGTTGTCTAAGAAAAGAGATTACCTGGGGGTACCTGGGTGGCTCAGTCAGTTGATCATCCAGCTTCAGCCCAGGTCATGATCTCACCACTTGTGTGTTCAAGCCCTGCATCAGGCTCTGTACTGACAGATCAGAGCCTGGAGCCGGCTTCAGATTCTGGGTCTCTGTCTCTCTCTGCCCCTCCCTTGCTTTCTCTCTCTCTCTCTCTTTCTCTCTCAAAAATAAATAAATATTTTTTAAAAAGAAAAGAGATTGGGGCGCCTGGGTGGCTTAGTCGGTTGAGCGTCCGACTTTCGCTTGGGTCATGATCTCGCGGTTCGTGGGTTCGAGCCCCGCGTCGGGCTCTGTGCTGACTGCCAGCTCGGAGCCTGGAGCCTGTTTCGGAGTCTGTCTCCCTCTCTCTCTCTGGCCTTCCCCTGCTCACGCTGTCTCTCTCTCCCTCTCTCTCCTAGAAATAAATAAAAATATTTAAAAAATAAAAAGAAAAGAGATTATATGAAATATTGGGATTTTATGGAGCCAAAAATAAGCCTCTTCTTTTTACCCACTCCTGAGTTTGTGAAGTTAGACACATAAAACAGATGGACATTTTTTAAAGTAAGTTATGTTACTGAGACTGTTTAAATCTCATGACAAATTTACAGTCAAAATAGTTTTCCAATACTTTATCCCAGCATTGCTTAGACTTATCTCCCAAGTTACCAGCATGGCTGGATACTTCAGGGCCCTCTCAAAGGAAAGTCTCTTTACCACTTAACAGAGAGGAAATCAAAAGTTATTTGTTCATTCTAGAAATATTAATCATACGCCTGTTATGAACTTGGCAATAGAGACATGATGTTGAATAATTTCTGTGATCATGATGTTGGACTGAAGTGAATAGGTGATTTCAATATAGCATAATGGTGAGTGATAGAGCACTAAGGGAGGACAGGAGGCCCCCAAAGCCTGGACTTAGAAAACTTCAGAAATGGTTTCTATGGGGCATCCAAGATGTGGCTTGAAGGAAAAGAAATAGCTCTCTAGTAAAAAAGGAGCATTCCAGACAAAAAAGAGAGAGAGAGAGAGAGTATCTGAAACATTAAAAAAAGTGATTAGAAGGTAGAATAAGAATGGACAGAGAGATGTGGCGAAGGAATAAAGGAGAGAAAAGGAGAATGGAAACAAGCCAAGAAAGGTTGGTAGAAGACAGGTCAGGGAGGCTTTGCAAGCAATTTTAGGTACTTTCCATTGGAATCTCTTCTATATGGAATAATGGTTAACTGAATGCTTTCCAGCTAGAGAATGACATGTGACAATGGCCGCTTTGTGAAATATGTTAGGAATGATGGCAGGAGGACCATTTGGGAGACTTGAACATCAGTAGAGACAGGAAGGTTGGAAAGAAGTAGACAGATTTAAGAAGCATATAGGATCCGGCATCAGGAAGAATTATGGCAAGTTAGTTGAAGAAGAAGTCAAGCCTGATGCCACCGACCTCTGGCTTAATTGGAAAGATGGCTTGTTATTCTCTAATCAAAGCAAGATGGAGTGGGGGGGTGTAAAAGGGTGTGATTTAGGGTGATGATAATGAATTCAATTTTAGATTGATGAGTTTGGGGTATTCCGGGGTCATTGTTATAGCCACATCCAGTTGGCAGTAGGATATATAGAAAAATGAAACACAAATGTGCTCTGGGCTGGAGAGTTGACGATTTGAAGAACATTAATAAGATGATAAGTTGACCCAGGTGTTGACAGTGCAAAATCTGAAGTAGAAGAGATACTGAAAAACTGAAATTGTCCACTAAAAGTTAACACGATATATAAGTGATTTTCAGGGCGCCTAGAGTGGCTCAGTTAGTTAAGCTTCTGACTGCGGCTTAGGTCATGATCTCGCGGTTCATGGGTTCGAGTCCTGCATCGGGTTCTGTGCTGACAGCTCAGAGCCTGAAGCCTGTTTTGGATTCTGTGTCTCACTCTCTCTCTGCCCCTCCCCACTCATGCTCCGTCTCTCTCTGTCTCAAAAATAAATAAACTAAAAAAAAAAAAAAAAGATTTGGAAAACAGATTCTTTTCTTTCAATGTTTTATTTATTTCTGAGAGAGAGAGACAGCGTGAGCAGTGGAGGGTCAGAGAGAGAGGTAGACACAGAATCTGAAACAGTCTACTGGCTCTGGGCTGGCTGTCTGCACAGTGCCCAACGCAGGGCTCAAACCCACAAACCATGAGATCATGACCTGAGCTGAAGTCTGACGCTTAACCGACTGAGCCACCCAGGCACCCTTGAAAAACAGATTCTTTGAGGAGTGGTTATTACAAAAGCTTTAAATATTCCCCTTGGGCAGTTATAGAGCAATCTATCTGCAAAGGTACATTTAGGTCATAATATGAGCCACAGTTGCATCTAATTGCCACGGATTTATCTGCTAATGGTAGTTTTTGTTTGTTGGTTGTTTGTTTGTTTTTTTCTCAGTTACAACTGGAAATTCTCCCCCATGTTCATCTTTGGCCAGCATATGATTTGGAACAGCTCAATACAATTAGTAACTTCAGTTCAGAACATTGCCAGTATTAGAAAAGCAAAGTGTGACATGTCCTACAAACTAAAATGCACTGCAACGTATCTTCAGGGTGCCTTGACTCTGTATGATTAACCCCCCACATTCATCATGTGTTCATGCAGAATTTTACCATTCTGTCTTGAAAGAATACAGGTGCCCAATAATCAAGATGTAACTGAGTTAGAGGATTCTACTGCTGGAAGAAAACTTAGAACCTACTAAAGCCAACCTCATTCAAGAATCATGGAAAAATCTTTAAGGGGCAGTTTTCAACTGTGGGTTAAGATCCATTAGTGGGTTGTGAAATCACTTTGGTAGGTTACTACTTGATTGTTTTAAAAACTGAAATAGAATAAAATAGTCTAGAACAGAAAATACCAAAGCATATCACACATAGAACAAATAATATTGTTTTGTAGAAATAGAAGCATGGATAGGAATAGAAAATAAAGGCATTTTAGTAACTATAACAACATAGATAAATGTGGGAAAGTAACAAAAAATAAGGAAAGGGCAGGGAGTGTCAAATGGCTCATGATGGTTATTGCTGAATATAAATGTAGATGACTTATGAGAGAAAAAACTGGATGATGACGAGAGCTCATGTTGCACTGGGCCCTGAGAAAGAACTAGGAAATTAATGTATTATTTAGGAGGCAACAGAGAATCATGGAAGGTTTCTGAGCAAGGAATCAACATGATAGTAAGTGTAATCGTAGAGCTATATGGAAGGTCATCCTGTACAGAGATCAGGTAGCATTTGTAGTAATAATCCAGACATAAGGAACTCAAAATCTGTGTGTGCCAAATTTCTTCCTGACTCAGACCTTTCCATAGGATGTTTCCTTTGCCTGGATGCCCTCCTCCACAGCTGCTACCACCTTATGTTTAAGCTATTTACTTCTAGGCTTTCATATGTCAGTGAAATTTCCTCTCAGGGGGCAACTTTCTGACCTTCGGCACAAGGTTAAGATATATATCACACTTACAATCAAATAACTAATGTGCTATTATTTAGTGTCTGTATCATCTGCCAGAATGTAAGGTCTATAACACAGGGACTTTGTCTTATTCAAAGTAGTATTCTCAGCAGAGTGGTGCCTTTTACACTTTGATTATTAATAATTTTCTGTTGAATAAACTAAAGAGTGTTGATAGTAATTACACAAAGAAAATTAAATACAGAAGACATTGTAAAGGCAAACCCAGTAGGACTTGGGAATTCATTAGATAATGGAGCAAGGAAAAGGAAAGAGCCAAAGACTGTCATTCTTTCTCTCAACAAATATTTGTCCCATATATTGTGTTAGACCCTAGGAAAATGGAGATGAATAAGACATAATTTCATGGGCAAAAATCAGAGCAGAGACATCTGGGTGGCTCAGACAGTTAATCTTGATCCCAACTCAGGGTTGTAATTGCAAGCCCTGTGTTGGGCTCCACATTGGGCACAGAGCCTACTTAAAAAAATTAAAATAAAAAATTTAAAAAATTAAGCCAAATTCCTGCATAACACCTGTTATATGGCAGGTACTATTCAAAGGACTTGATGTACATTAACCTGATAACAACTGCACAAGGCAGGTACTATTATCAACCCTACTTTATAGAAAAAGAAACATAATAACCTGCCTAAATCCACTCTGATAAGTGGCAGAGCTGGGATTCAGTTCCATTTTCTTAATTACCTTGCCGTACTGCTGCTCTAGCCTGAAGCAAGAAACACAGACAAGTAAGCAGATTGTCACAAAATGACAATAATATATGCTCACACATGGTCCAGGGAGTAGCCCAGAGAAGAATGTGTTTATCTATCAAAATGGGAGGGTCAAGAAAGGCTCAATGAGGGGAAGTGACATGAAACTGAGTTTGGGGGGATTAAATTGGAGTTCGCCATGTGGGAATCATGATGGGTAGATCAGTCTAGGTGACAGCTCTTCAAGGCAGGAAAGTATGAAACAATATGATGTTTAGGATGGTCTACAGTAAGTTAGGAATTCCCAGAAAACTCCTTGAAGCACAGGACAGAAAATGAGGCTGGAGACATCAGAATGAGAGGTTTGTCTACCACCCTAAAGACCTGAGCCCTGATTCTGAAGGCTATAGGGAACACGGAATCATTGTAAGCAGGAGAGGTGGATGGTATATGATACAAGATCAGACCTTCTTATTAGAAATACTGTGAAGCAGATACACTGAGGGGTGAGCTAGAGGCAGAAAGACAGATTAGGAGACCACTGCAGTCAGTCAGACAAGAGATTATGGGACTAATATAAGGCAGTAATAGTGGACACAAAAATAAAATAATGTATGAATGCTGCAGAGCTTGGAGAGGCACTGGATGTTGGGGAGAGAAGAAAGTTAGGTCTTTTCAAAGTTCTTGACTTATAACATCAGACAACTAAAGGGTGGATGGAAGTGTGAATAAAGTCACTGAGAAAGAACAAAGCAAAGATCTGAGTAATGAACACAGAACCTTGGGGGGACTGGACACAGCAAGGGTGAGAAGAAGAAGGGAAGCCGAGGAAATAAAGTAAATGTGACCAGAAGGGCAGGAAGACATTCAGCCAGTGCATCACACATCCCAGAAACAACCTCCCCATGGACTGCCATCTGGCAAATTCCTGCTGTGTGTTCTTCCATGCTCAAGTCAGATGTTTCCTACTTTGGAAAGACTTCCTTGTTGTTTCCTTCAATGTAAATCCTTCTTGTTCTTTCCTACCAATTGCTACTTGTGTACAGCTTGTGTTTTCTGGAAACTATCCCTTCACAGTTCTGTCTGAATTCGTCTTAATGCAAGATTGTACGCATCTTGAGGACTAGAATATTTGATTCATTGCCTATAGAAGATGGTTAATAAATGTTTGTTGAATGGGAAACATTGGGTACCATTTAGATTCCCTCAAAATGGAGGGACTCTGTTCCCACTTGATGCTCCTAGAGTACAGTTACTTGTAGTTCTCCAAGTAACTCCTATTGATCTCTGTTCCTGGAAAACTCATCTCATATTATTTGCCTAATGAAGTCCTACTAATATTTCAGAGCCCAATCACATCTTCCAGGAGGCTTTTGTTATTGCCAACCCAGACATCAAACCACCATCAAAGCCCCCAGACAGAAAAGTTAATCATCTCTTTTCTGTAGGAACTCTGTCTTATACATATTTCTGATTTCATTTTTTTTTTTTGCACTGACCATACCCTATGATTCTGATGTATTCATCTCTGTGTCTCACATCCTAAACTTTGAGCTTCTTGAGTGAAAATCCAATATCGTGAAGATATATGGCTCCAGCAGCTATGAAAGAAGCCAGCATATGGTAGGTGGGTACTTGGGAAATGGGTCAAGAATTGGATGGTTCACAGCTAATGGCCATCATGTGGGCCACCACTAGAGGGCACTAGCAGCTCAATCAGACTGGAAGTGCTTGAGGTGTTCCCACAGGCTGAGACTCAGGGACAGGGCCATTGGTGAAGGCACCAGAACTCAAACTTGGACTTCCTTATTTCACCCAGGCAGCAGGACGGAAGGTGGTTGTGCTTATTTCTGCCTCAACTTCTATGCTCTGAATAGCTTATTGGCTTTCTAGCTACCTTTTCGGCTTCCATGCTCTCTAACATACAATGTGTTCTCCTTACCTTATCAGGTGTGCTAAGGAACAACTCTATTCACATCAACTCTTTTTAGCATATTGTTCAAGGTTCTGTGCAGTTGCTCAACCCGCCTTTGTATGTCTGCCACTGGTCCTGGTCCTCCCTGGTCCTCAAGGGAGCCCCAAAAAGCTCAAGAAATGCTTTTTGAACTGTGAAGTTATGATTTTTCCACCAGGGCCCATTAGGTAACAGACCCGAGATGAGTGATTAGTTCCAAATGATCTGGGCAGGATAGAGGAAGGCAAAAATGAGGAGACAACAGGTCAAGCTAAATTTATAATGTAAATGCACACTTGATATCCTAGTAGCTGGAGCCTTATCTGACCTGAAACTGGCTCTACTGTTAAGTACCTATGTGGAGTCCATT
Source organism: Crocuta crocuta (assembly GCF_008692635.1). Lineage (NCBI taxonomy): Eukaryota > Metazoa > Chordata > Mammalia > Carnivora > Hyaenidae > Crocuta > Crocuta crocuta. Next base: position 1,143,323 of record NW_027532158.1, read on the forward strand.
CAATTTTTAAGGTGCTATTTTAGTTTATCAAAAATTAAATATGTTCTCTCCTCCCATATTCCATTGGAGAAGTGTATCTGTCATATTAAGATACTTTTATCAAGTTCAACAGCCTTCTTGTCAAAAGTTTGTCATAGTTAGTCACTCAGAGGATTATAAATATCTTTAGCTTCAGATGTGGTTGTATTGGAGAAAGCCAGGGGAAAAAATGAGGAGGAGAAAGGTAGCAATTGACTTCTCAAAAGTCATTGCCATATTAAGTATTTGGAATTGCTTCTAATGTTCTTTTCCATGGGTTTGAAGTTTATTGGACAAGCTGATATGAATGAATATGGTTTCATGTTGGTAAAGTTGTGAGGAATGGTTGGTGTTTTTCTAGGCCATGTGTTCATATTGTTTTTCCAGCAAGGGATGGTGGTATTTCTCTTGGAGAACTATTAATAAGTTATTTTCATCTTGTAAGCAATGTATCTAACTGATGGTGTTTCCCTCTTCGCAAATAGTTGTGTTTGTACAATGGCTAAAAGCTTTGTGTCTCACTTCTACTAGACTCATTTTTCAAAATGAATAAAAATAACAACCATTATTGAAAACGTATTATGTTCCAGGTGCTGAACCTTATGTACACTTAATCCTCACTGCTTATAGTAATTTATGAATTAGGTTCTACTTTTATCTCCATTTTACAGATGGAGAAAATTGAGACTTGGAGACATTGAGTAAAGTGCCCAAGGGTTACTCAGCCCTAGTTCTATGTGATGCCAAAGTTTGGGTGGCAGGTATGACACTCAGATCACAAATACAAATCCATATAAAATGTCGCATTAATTTATTTTTATAAGATTAACCCAAATTGTTCTCTAAGCTTTTTTTTGCCAGGGTGGTAGAAAATTCAATTCGAGTCACTACTGGAACTCACTATACCATGGAGCTGTGCTTTGGTCCTAGACTTAGTTGCAGTTAGTTCCACATCATCTGAGATGCAGTCATTGGTCTACTTGCTGAGTACCTGCATGATCCTCACTGTTCGAGACTAGAATCCAATCCTTCCGACATGGCCATTCTCTTGCTCCATCTCAGGCATCAAACGGGCTCTTTGGAGTTTGAAAATTTGGAACTCTGGTGCCCAGGGTGCCATTGTCATGGTACATCAAGGAGACATTCCTACTGTCATGTGCCACCACCCTTGAATCCTGTTTTTGCTACTGAACAATGTGTGGGTCCTGACTTTGACCTCTTCCTGAGCTTCTCAAAATCCTCTCTACTGTCATCCTCAGGGTAATAGTAGCATAATTTCTTGAACAAGCTCTCACTTCACACCACAAAGAGCCGGTTACTTTAAGCATCTTGTTTTCCACCCTGCAAAAAATACCAGAGAGTAGGAAATAGCAAAGGGTTAGCTGTGAGGTAGGAAAATATAGGAAGAGTAAAGGTAAGCTAATATTCCCGTAAATTGTTCTGCCACATGTTTTTGTTCTTGTTGTTGCTGTTGTTTTGTTTTGTTTTGTTTTTTGGGCTTATCAGGTGGGTTAGTCTGAATGAGTATAGGTTTGCTGATGAGGTATAATGAATTTTGATGACTGTGTCTTTCCCTTGGAAGTCTATTTTATGGAACCCACTGCCAAGAATAGTAGTATTTCCCTTAAACCTCTGGTTTATTTTTATGTTATGGATACCATGAGTCATGTGACAGACATTTCCCTCTCTGCAGGTCTTTTGGAGACATTTTGATCAGATACATGTCTGTGTATTCTGATATTCCTAAGAAATATTTTCTATGCTGAGATGTTTGAAATAAAGAGAGATTTGTTTTAAAAACCCTGCACATTATCATACATGTCAGGACATGGTAAGGAGAAAGCCTAATGAAAGTGGTCTCTAATTCAGTCTTTTAAAATAATTTTTAACATTTCTCTTTTTAAATATCTAGATTCTAGATTTTTATGTTTAACTAAGACATATGGTGTTACTACTAAGTAACACTTGGTTAGACCTGATATCACAAGTGTAAAAGAAAATCAACAATATAATGCCTTCATCTTTGTTTCTCCTTAAATATTTGTTTTTCCTTCATGGAGCTGGAGGAAGAGAAAGTTGCAGGTCACCCCAGAAGGCACAGAATTGCTGGCCCAGCCAGCTAGAAGAAAAGCACAATATGGACCTGCACGTACTTACACCTCCTCTGCCCTGAGGCAACTCCACAGACTTGAACCTCCCTGCCCTTCAGAACAGGAGAAAATTGAATTTATTTCCACTTAAGTTCCAGGAGGCTGCCATGTTCCCCATGGGCACTCAATAAATATTGACTAAATTGAATGCTGCCCTGTGTTATCTTCCTTTCTCTCTTTTTCCTTCCTTGGTCCTCTGGCTGCTTTTTGGGGGCCTTGGTTATATATATATTTTTTTCAGATTCTTTTTGTCTCATCAGCTCTCAGTGTGAGGCCTCTCTATTTTAATATCACCTCTTTGTGTTTGTTTTCTCTTGTGTCTTCTCTCAGTTTCTCTTGTAATCTGTCCCTCTCTGCTTTCTTCTTCTGAGACTCTCTCTCTTCCTCTAATCCTTCTGTCTCTCTGTCTATCTCTCACACACATACCTTTCTGTATTTGTGTCTGTTCCCCTCCTGGAGTAATTATCTGAAAGGGTTCACAGCAAGCCTTCCCCAAAATGTGCTACTTAGTCATGTGGATTCTTTGAGCTGAAGTCAATAAAGTGGCAAAAGACTCAAGGAAGAGCTTTTACCACCCCCTTAGCTGCCTCAAAGAATTTAGAGGGGCGCCTGGGTGGCTTAGTCGGTTAAGCATCTGACTTTCACTTGGGTCATGATCTCGCGGTTCGAGGGTTTGAGCCCTGCGTCGGGCTCTGTGCCGACTGCCAGCTCAGAGCCTGGAGCCTGTTTCAGTCTGTGACTCCCTCTCTCTCTGACCCTCCCCTGCTCATGCTGTCTCTCTCTCTCTCTCTCTCTCTCTCCTAGAAATAAATAAAACATTAAAAAAAAAAAAGAATTTAGAAAGAGGGCCTAGTCCAAGAAGAGAGCAATCAGCAGACATAACTACAAGGAATATGGGGCAGGTGTGGTAAACTTTCTGTGTTCTATTACCTTTGCTTTGCATGGCAAACATCAGTTTACCACACATTTGCTCTTCCCATTTTCCTGTGAATTGTCTTTCTCCCCTTTGAAGTCTCAGACACCTACCCCTTTCTTCTTAGCTCAAGATGGCATACAAGCCTTAGTTGCCCGACTCTCTAGGGGTCTTATATTGTTATAGCACTCCCATATGCAATTAAATTTGGTTTTCTCCTGTTAATTTTTTATGTTAATTTAATTAATAGACCAACCAAAACAACCTAGAAGGGTAAAAGAAATTTTTTCCTCCCCTACACATCAAATATCATTGCCTTTTCTCCAAGAAATTAGACACATTTGAAGATTTTTTTATAAGTACTCAGAATAATTAATTTCATGCTTTTCCCCTTTGAAATCACATTTTTAGTTCCTAAATGTGGAAATGCAGTAACAGTGGATTGGTCTATATGAACTATAATACAGTCTAAGTCATGGAGAGTGATTGTGTCAACTCTCCTCTGGATTTTCTGTTTACACTCTGCCCAGACAGCACTACATTCCTCTGCTCCTTCTGACACAAATACAGCAACATTTCACCAAGCGACTATTAGCCTAGAGGGAATACTAACTTCCCCCTTCCCCTAGAGTTTATATCCCATTCCAGTAATTTGGCCCCAGATACCGGCACAGAAACACTAGTTGCATAAAGTCCCTGGAGCCTGATACTTACTTTTTGTCCTCTGTGCCTCCAATTTTAAAGACTGAAATGGGACACTGGTTTGCTATTACTTTTCTATAGCCGCTTTCTGGTGAAGATTTAAAGGGTGTGGTCAACATCCTCTGGGGTTTCGTGCAAGTAACTGTATTGCCGTGGGCATTAAAATTAATCCTCCAAACATCATTAGTAAAATAACAAACTAATTGTTACCTAAGAGGGTATATGGAGGATTACACTTTAAAGTGTCCCTGGTAGGGATAGACTTTAAGCAAAACCTTTACCCTTATATTTAGGAGAAAAATCATATTTTTTCCCCTTAAGCTCTCAGTATTGAGAGCTTAACGTGTACCAACCACTTTATGCAAAATATCTCATTTACTCTTCAGAGCAACTCTGAAGTTAACATGATGACCCAGCCCCTCGTTTTGCAGATGAAAAACTGAGCCTAAGAGAAGTTAAGTGATTTGACAAAAATCATGGAAGAATTGAAACTTGTTATGTACGAGTATTTTCAGGTTATTGAAGTCAATTTTTATGCCTAGAAAAGAGCTTTTCAAGATTATTTTGGTGCAAGCATACTTCTCAAAACTAGAACAAACTATCCTAAAATTTGTATGGAACCACAAAAGACCCCGAATAGCCAAAGTAATACTGAAGAATAAAACCAAAACGGGAGGTATCACCATCCCAGACTTNGTATGCTAGTTTATAAATTGAATTTAAAAACTTATAAATCTAGCAAGCTTAATAATTACTTTAAAGGAATAATTTACAACTTAATTAAATTCTTTCAATATTTAGCCACATTTATTAATGTGATAAATTTTTATTTCCTTTTAAGTACATTGTGTGACTTAACAATCTTTCCAATAATTTAATTAATTCTTATAAGTCTAATAAATTAAATTTATAGATATGGTGAACTTCAGGTTCTCTTAAATGTTCCAAGTGAAATTTCAATCTGAAATGATAATTCTAAAGCAATGAATCAATTGCTCATTTTAACTTGGAATTATAAGGTTGACCTCTTATTCTAATAGGTCTAATTTTCTTGAATAGTACAAATAATTAACTTCAAAATAAGCACAGATTTCTAAAAACACATATTTTAGTCCTTTTATATTTTGGTTTTCTTATTCATAAAATAAAATTTTGCTATCATTAAAAGATAAGGACACAAAACTATCTTCCCTATAATTTTGATGTTACTTTCCTAGAGTAATTTTAGGAGATGGGTTCTCAATTTTATGGGGTTTCTTAAAAACCAGAATTATCAACAGGCCATGACCGGACGCTTATCTGTAATGCTGTTGTGACACATTGAGCCCTATTTACCTAAGTCAGTTCTGTCTGTGGTAGACAGCATCCCAAGATGACCTTTAAGATTTCTGCCTCTCGGTGTGCACAACTGTATAATCATCTCCCCTTGGGTGTGGATAGAATTTGTGAATATGATGAGTTATTACTCCTGCAATTATTATATTAATGGCAAAAGGAATTTCCCAGATGTAATGTATTTCCAGATATAATGAATCTGAGTTAATCAAAGGGGGGAATTTCCCAGGCAGTCCTGATTAAATCAGGTGAGCCTTAAAAAAACAAGAAGCAGTGAGAATGCTCTCCTGCTGGCCTTGGAAAGGGACCTTCAAGCCTGAAATGAGGTCATAGCCTTGGGTGACACCTTGATTCTAGTCCAACAATGAAACCCTGAGCAGAAGATCCAGCTAACCCACATCCAGAGTTCCCCTTAGGAATTGTGAGATAATAAATTTGTTTTGCTTTAACTTGCTAAGTTTATGGTGATTCATTAGAAATCAATAAAAATAATGAATACGTTGTCTAACTTGGGTGTAGTACCACTTATGTGCCTCAAGTTTAAGTTAAACATACCTAAATCTTCTGTCTTCTAACAGAGATCTGAATGCACTGCCACCCCAGCCCCAGGCTGTTGTTCATTGATAGAATTTTTCATCATTTGCCAGGTAAGATACTTAAATGTCTCCCCATGTACAAGAGCTTTGTCAAATTTCTAAGTTCCTGTAGTCAGGAACTTGAAGGCGCTCCTCTCTGTTATATTCTAGAATCTGATTCTAGAATCAGACTCCTTCTATTCTTCCCTTTAGTAAGCAGGGATAAGCTGAGTTTTGATGAACAGNAGCTCCTCTCTGTTATATTCTTCCTGTATTTGGATCATAACTTGTCTAGACAGTATAATGACATCCTATTGAATTCTTTGTATCTTTCATCATTTTGTCGAACTATTCCAATGTCAGTTTCTAAAAAACACTAGAGCCCAAATCTGATTCTAGAATCAGACTCCTTCTATTCTTCCCTTTAGTAAGCAGGGATAAGCTGAGTTTTGATGAACAGTCTTGAGTGTTGAAATGATATTGGGATTCTTACTTTCTCTTGTCATTCTGAGAGCATTCCAAAATTTCTCTGGCTAGTGTCCTTGGGTTCTCTCTGATTTCTCTAAAACAATAGTAATTATATTCTGACATTGTCACTTAGTCCCTCAAAAATGTATAAGCCTCTATCCAATGATCTTTAAGTCTACTTGTTCATTTATTCATTAAGCTTTTCTCTTAACAGTACAATGATAGGCGACCATAATACATAATACTCTGAGACATACAAAGAATAAAAGATACAATTCCTATTCCATAAGACTTTACAGTCTATTTGGAAACAAGGTGTGGATACAAAATTTAATAATTTTGAATACAAAATCATAAAGGTTAAGTGATACATGTTAAGCAATATGACTGGTGAAAAATAATAAGTGAAGGTACAGATTAGAGTAAGTTAAAAAAACCCAACATAAGTAGAATTTAAGTTCATTTATTCATTCAACAAACATATTTTTAGATTCTCTGATGTCTCAGGCACTGTGTTAGGCACTGAGGGGCCAAGAATAAGGCACTTTCACCCTCTTCATCAAGCTCACATTGTAGCTGAGAAAAGGAAAGCNTAGTCACACATTTAAAAATATGTGACTACATATTTTTAGATTCTCTGATGTCTCAGGCACTGTGTTAGGCACTGAGGGGCCAAGAATAAGGCACTTTCACCCTCTTCATCAAGCTCACATTGTAGCTGAGAAAAGGAAAGCATAAGAAAAGTATGACACACACTATGATAAACACTATTATAATGGTGTCTTCAATATGTAATACAAAGCAAGTGGAGAGAGGGATGGGGCAGGCAATAAAGATGGGTGAAAGTCAATGGTGAGGGAGCCTTTGCAGAGGTGACATTTTTGTTGAGCCTTCTAGCAGAAACAACACTTGTCTTTTTGTTAACCATTTCCTGCATGCCAGGAACTACCTTAAGCACTGTACACTAATGAACATCATATAATCCTCACAACAACTTCATTTGATCAAGGATATAATGGTGGTGTGGAGTAATGCCCAAAGATGACACTGAAGTCATCCTGTCACATCTCCTCCATCACTGCTCCAATCTCAATCAAAGCAATTCTCGTGTCTCAGACTTTCGCAGATGCTGTTCGCTCTGCTGCTGTTGTTGCCTTACACATGGTCTCTTCGAGATCTTTCAAAAACACAAATCAGATAATATCAGTGCTCTGAACAAACTTTCCAACAGCTTCCCATCTCACTTGCATTAAAACCTCAGGTTCTTAGCACAGCTTTCAAGATCCTGCATAATTTTGCCCTCAACTCCTGTGACATCATTACCTACCACTCTCTCCTGAATCCATCATTCTATAGCCACCTTTCCCCCTCTTTGCTCTCTCTGAATGCACCAAGAATGCTCCTTGCTGATCCCCTTGCCTGGAACACTGTCTCCCAGATATTGGCACGCCTCACTTCCTCACTCATTCAGCTCTCTGGTCAAATGTCATCTTCTCAGAATAGCCTTCCTGACCAGCCTGTTGAAAACACAACCCAGTCACCTCTCCACTCCCACTTCACTCTGAACCCTTACCCTGCTTTATTTTTCATCATGACACTAATTGGATATTTTCTGTCTTCCTCAATGAGAATAAAGTCCTTGAACTTTATATTGCTCTTTACTTTATCCTCAATGAGCAGCACAAGGCGGGCACTAGAGGCCCAGTAAGTATTGTTGAGTTTGTGTATTCATTAATGAATGAAGTGACTTGTCAACGGTCACATTCTGGGTGTGTGGCAGGGCTGGCCTTTGGATCCAGACTTCTCTAACTCCAGACTGCAAGTTCTTAAATACTTCTTACTACTGAGGAAGAATATGAAAAATATATTGACCATCAGGGAAAGCTGGAGCATAGATGTGAGAATGAGGATCCGGAAGATAAAACTAGGAAGATGGTTTGGGATAGATCATGAAGGATTTGGAAGTGTTAGAAAAGAAGCTTATATTTTCCCCTGTGAGCATGGAGAGAAAGCTTGCAGCATGGTGTTAAAAGCCCCTCTGAATGCTAATGGTGAGAGCTTGAAACCATCTCACCTGGGGGAAAGGCATTTATATACAATTTAATGACACTTCAGATTTCTTTTCATTTCCATTAGAATTCTACAAAACACTGCAATCTCAAAGGGACTAAGTGAGAATTTAGTAAATAGATTCCTTCCTAGTGTTGTTCACACCTGACCTGGTATAGACTTTTAAATGCTGAAACTTTGAGTTATGGTTGGCTTTGATTTCCAGTCTCTTTTGGAGATCATTCTGCATATTGTTAATCATAATTATTAGAATTATTTTTTTATACAAATGTGTATATTTTGTCCCTGGCCTTTCTTGAGCAGCATCTTTTTATTTTTATTTCAGTATTTTTGTTTGTTTGTGTGTGTGTGTGGAGTCAAGGGGGGACATGAGTCTCAGGTTTCTGAATCCTACTTCCTGATATTTCGTATGGCCAGGGACATAACTGAAATTGGCGTCTTTTCAGTTCAATTCTAGGTTCTTTATATGATGGATTTTGTTTATTGCTCTTTGTACTTATTTTCCAATGAAGTCCCTAAATAATTTCCCTCTGTTTTTAAATTTCCAAAGTTTTGTTATCGTGTCTGTGGTGCATTAGAGAATTTAAACAGATTTTACAAATCTGTTTTACATGGGAGCCGCCTGATTTATGTCAGCCATCATTTTCTAGCAGGGTGGTTATGCTAGGTTTCATAATATGCCAAAGCTCATATTCAAACACAAACTATAGACCAGCATGTAAACAAGAGGCAGAGAAATATTTCCTTTCTTCCACTGGACAACTCAAAATAAGGATGGGAAAAGGCAGCTTCATATGGGTTTAATCCTGGCTGGAAAGCAATGAAGCAACAATGCCATCTCCTTCGTTTTGGTGGTAATCAAAGCGTGCAAAGCTGTGGGTGTTGACTCTTTGAAAATCAGTGGAGTTGCACCGTGTATGCTGGCTAGGCTCACCCTGGCCTTTCTCTAAGCTGAGTAGAGAACATCCCCAATAAGCCCCCAGACTGAGCAGAAAAAGCACCGGCATGGCTTTATCTCAGGAGACGTTGAAGAGGCATGAAATGCACCAGAGAGATAGATTTTATGTTCTCAGGCAGATTCAAAGCTTCTGAAAAGCCACCAAATAATAAACACTTAGAGAGAACCACAGACAAGGGTAGGGAAGTTCAGGAACACCAAAATGTATGTATCTCAGTCGAGCTTCATTTTCCAGTCAGCTTCCCAGGCTTTAAGAATCACCAGAGATGGTGGGAAAAGGACATGCAATTCTGCTGTTCTAAGAAAGTAGGCCTTGATTTGTGAATTTGGGAAATTTTTTTCTTCTGATAGAAAGACATGGGATATAGCAGTGATGTTGATTTGTGCAAATGAGAAAAAGATCCTTCTTCCTTAAAGATTCTTCTTCTGTCTGCCTGGCACCCTTGTGCTGGAAACACCATGCATATATAATTTGCAGCCATCGGAGACAGAGTGAGCCATAGTGCACCGAAGGTTTGGGAGGTTTGTTAGGAAAATAAAATGCTTAAAAGCCGCTGAATTGATCTGGTGTTCAAAGAAGTCTTTCCCCTTTTTGATGCCATCTTCAATGGGGTTTCCCTGTGTGGCTAGATCTCTGCTAAATGGCCCCTTTGCAACATGCAAGTTAATGCCTCCAAATCTAAATCCAGTGCACCAAAAGAATTTCCACTTACAGTTGTGCCCCTTTTGTTGGTTTATTTTTATGTTCTGTTAATAATAAATACAATTATCTTATTTCTCTGTTGGACAAGTTTAGTTTGAAGATGCAAAGGCAATTATTTTAATTTTTGTTTATATATAAAGATTAACATATCTTGCATTCAGAAAAAATTAAAGTACTACAAAAAAATCAAAACAAGAATCATGATACCAGTTGAATAATATATCAAATTAGATCTTCAGATCAGGCTTCCATTCTTTTTATAAAGTTTATGCTCTATAGTTTTCTTCTTGCATGTGACAATATATTAGATGATTCCTGTTGTTGTAGCCTGATAAAACCTTGAGTCAATAAAGAAAAATGTCAGATTACTAACTTCCTCTTGAAAGCCCCAGGTATCTGTGAGGAATCCTTCTTAGGCTCCTTCCCTTGGATCAGTTTTCTTTCTTTATCTTTAGGAGCTACCTTTTATTTAATTTTATTTTTTTAATTTTTATGTTTATTTTTGAGAGCGAGAGGGGTGGAGCACAAGTGGAGGAGGAAGATAAAGAATTCAAAGCAGGCTTCAGGCTCTGAGCTGTCAGCACAGCTCCCGACACAGGGCTCGAACCCACCAACTGTGAGACCATGACCTGAGGTGAAATCAGACGGTTAACCAGTTAACTGACTAAGCCACCCAGGCACTCCCCATTTTAGTTTATACCATAGCTCTTTTCCTCTCTTTCATTCCCAAATGTCACTCTTGACCTTTACTGTGTGACTACTTGAAGTTATACATTAAGCATGCATGAATTCCTCCTCATCTCTTTCAGAAACTTCATTTGGTGCTTCTATGTTCTACCATTTCAATTCACCTCAATTCAACAGTTATTTCTTGATAGACTATTGTGTACAGGCATTAGACAGGGACTTTGGGGGATATAAAGTTGAAGGAAAGATAGACCTTGCACTCAGTATTCAATAGGCAATAGCAACACTAGTAATAACAACGGGCATTTAACTTTTATTCAGTGTAGTACTGGAAGTCCTAGCCACAGTAATCAGACAAGAAAAAGAAATAAGAGGCAGCCATATTGCAAAGAAGTTAAGCTGTCACTATTGGTAGATGACATGATACTTTACATAAAAAATCTTTTTTAAATTATATTTTAAATTTACTTATTTTGAGAGAGAGAGAGAAAGAGACAGAGACAGAGCAAGAGAGAGAGAGAGAGAGTAGAGTAAGGGCAGACAGAGAGGAGAGAGAATCCCAAGCAGGCTCTGTGCTGTCAGTGCAGAGCATGAGGTGGAGCTCAGTCCCACAAACCATGAGATCGTGACCTGACCTGAGATCAAGTGCCAGACATTTAACCAACTGAACCACTCAAGTGCCCCTATATATAGAAAATCTTAATGATTCCACCAAAAAACTACTAGAAGTAATAAACAAAAACAGTAAAGTGGCAGGACACAAAGATAATACCTATAAATTAGTAGCATTTCTCTATACAAACAACGTGACAGAAAGAGAAATTTAAAAAACAACACCATTAACAATTGCACCAAAAAGAATAAACTACCCAGTAACAAATTTAACCAAAGATGTGAAAGACCTGTACTCTGCAAACTATAAAACCCTGATGAAAGAAGTTGAAGATAACACAAATAAATGGAAAAATATTCCATGCTGATGGATTGGAAGAATTAATATTATCAAAATGTCCATATTACTTAAAGCAATCTATAGACTTAATACAATCCCTACCAAAATACCAACAGCATTTTTCACAATACTGGAACAAATGATCCTAAAATATGTATGGAACTACAGAAAACCCCACTTAAAGTCAAAGCAATCTTAAGAAAGAAGAACAAAGCTGAATTTATCACAATCCCAGATTTCAAGATATACTACAAATCTGTAGTAATCAAAACAGTACGGTACTGGCACAAAAATAGACACATAGATCAATTGAATAGGATAGACACCCCAGAAATAACCCACATATATATTGTCAATTAATCTACAACAAAGGAGGCAAGAATATACAATGGGGGAAAGACAGTCTTTTCAACAAATTGCGTTGGGAAAACTGGACAGCTACATACAAAAGAATAAAACTGGACCACTTTTAACACCATACACAAAAAGCAACTCAAAATGGATTAAAGACCTAAACATGAGACCTGAAATGATACAATTCCTGTAAGAGAACATGAGCAGTAATTTCTCTGAAAGCCATAGCACATTTTTCTAGATACATCTCCTGAGACAAGGGAAACAGAAGCAAAAATAAACTATTGGGACTACATCAAAATAAAAGCTTTTGCACAGCAAACAAAGCCATAAACAAAACAAAAAGACAACCCACCAAATGGGAGAAGATATTTGTGAATGATATATCTGATAAGGGGTTAATATTCAAAATATATAAAGAACTTATACAACTCCACACTGCTGGATGTGAGTGATTCCATCTTGTGCACCACATACATTCACAGGAGTTTTGTTTTATTTCTTTCCTACCTTAAACACAGTAAGCCCTCTTACTTTCTTCACATTTATTTGAATGCTCTCCTCTCTGGAACCTGCTTCTTGGCCATAGTGACTTGTACTCATCTTGTAAAACTCATTTTTAGCTTCCCCAGGCTGGGCTTTCCTGAAATATTCCCTGGGGGGGGG
>NW_027532158.1:1162653-1168779 GCF_008692635.1 Crocuta crocuta
AAGTGGCTCTTCTTTGGATTTCATGTACAACCAACAAATCCAGTCACACAAAACTTACCCCACTCCTTCTTTGTCTATTTCTGATCCTAGGCCATGAGCTGCTAACAGGCAGGGACTCTCATTTACCACTGATGCCCAACTGATGATTGCTTAACAAAAGAATGAAGAAACAATAATACAAAAATTATTCCTCTTTGATTTTGGAAGCATTTCCTGTATTCTCCTTTGCTATAAACACAATCACCCACGACTGGAGACGTCACCCTCAGACTTATGGATAAATATTGATAAAGCAGCCAGAAACATTTCCATGAATTTTAAATGTTTAGCACTTCCAGTACTGCTCTTTCCCTCACTCCTTTCTACTCTTTGTAGAGGTTCTCTCCTCCTCTCTATCCAATAAAGGGCGAATCTTAAGAAACAAAACAAACAAGCAAAAAAAGGGCCTCCAGTTTTAAAATATGGGAACATCAAATGACAGCCCCAACTGCTTGAGGGGACAGAAACAAAGTCAGTGTCTTATCCATCTGTCCGTGGTGGTTGCCTTCCCCCCCTGCCCCAAGCCGGAACTGTGTTCTCGAGCCATGCTGTTTGTTTTACAGCTTGTGGACTTGCACAGAATTCTTTTTCTCTAACAACAACAATCATAAAAATAGCATGGTCTTTTTTGCAACCTTACTCATAGCCTAAGGAAGGGAAGATTACAAAATTATACTGGCGTAAGAAGATCATCAGCTGAGATCCCAAAAGGTCCTAACAATACTTGGCAAATACTCTTTATAATTTGGGGAACGGAGTAAGAGGGACATGTGCTATGAGTCTTAGAAAAAGACATTTGAGGTTGCCTTTAGAAGTGGGAATGCAGCAAAACAACACAGTATTTGCTGTGAAATTCTCACTCAACTGAGAAGGCCAAATCCAAAATAGGTCTGAGTCAGTTTTGAAAGGATTTCCTCCAGGCCAGAAATGTATTTCTTTATAATCATCCCATGCACAGTATTATGGAGCACCTTCTATATGACCTCTAGTGTGAAATACCCAGAAGTGAGGTAGTAAAACGTGGGGTTTCAAGGGGAAAAAAGACTGGGGGCAGACAGACTTGTATTTCAATCCCAGTTCTCTCACTTATTAGCTGTTGCTTTGAGGCTTATTAGCAAACCTCTAAACCTGTGCTTCCTTGTCTGTAACATGCTGGTAATAACCCTACCTTGGGTTTGTTCTGACATGTAAACAAGATCGTGTATTCAGAGAACTTAACAAAGTGCCTGGCACAGAGTGGGGCTTAGTAAATGGTGGCTATCACCTGCTGACATGTATTTAACATGGCTGATACCAAGCTTAATCCATCTCAAATGAGAAGCATACAGGGAAAATCTGTTACAAGTGAAAGTACATCTCTAGCGTTCGTGTGCTCATAAATTACACCAAGCCCTCCAAGGATAAACACAACCTTACCCTCTGTCCTCCTCCAGTAATTATAACCTCCACTGAAGCAAGAACTTCTTTGTTTCCCTTTCTAGCTTTCTAGAAAGAAACCATTCCCACAGCTGATCTTGAAGTATATATTGAACAAGATTTCATCAACATGCTTTCTGCAGTTAGGTGATTGGCTCTTGGAAAGCGGAAACAAGGTCCACTGTTTGTCTTTTTTTTTTTTTTTTTAATGCTGTTACTACTGAGTACAAACTACAGGGGAACTAAAGACAAAACAAGACAGCTCAGATTAGATCTAGTTCATTAGCTCCATCCCACACTTCTGAGATAATAGTCCTAATGTAGTCTGAGGGAAGGTACCCATCATGTGCCAGGTACTTTATGTTACCAAATCTAATTGTCCCGCTAAGCCACATGAGGTAGACATTTCCCCATGGTATAGAGCAAGCTAAAGGTCAGAGCAGTGAAGACTTTTCCAAAGTCAGGCAGCTAAGTAGACAGCACTTCAATTTAATCTAGAACAGCCTGATGCTGTCTCCCACAGCACACAGCCTATTGATTCAGTAGTGACAGTGGCTTAAAGAATGATATTGGGACAGGGCCAACGTGCTGTGCATGGAGTGTAGACTCTTGGTTGCTCTGCTAAGACAGTATCTTTTCTTGTGACACTGAAATTTCCTGATGAGGCTACCTCACCTGGACTTTCCCCAACATCTGCCTCATCCTGGTAGGTGTCAAGATCATGGAGAGAAACCATTTTTTCACTAAAATCCAGCTCCCTGAGTTCATATGTCAGTGTTCAGGCAGGAATGTGGAATGCCTTTTACATGACTAAAAGCTCTTCCCTGAATAGTCAGGACTTTTCCATGAATGGATAGAATTTTATAATACAAGATGTTCAAATAGGTCAGGAAAAATTCCTTTGAAAACTACTGCCAAGATGAAATTCTCCAAATGTTCCGGTCGAAAGTACATTTGCTGCTAGGAATACAAGCAACAGAGAAAGTTCATTTGTTCGTAGCTTCCCTGATATGTTAGTTATACTCTCCAAATTCTGTTTAACATTTTCCTCGATCTGACAATTTTATTCTCAAAATAAAAGTGTTTAATCCACACGAAATAGTAAAAGTAATGCATTATCTTTTTGCCTTACTGTAAAATGAAATTTAAAACGCCAAGAAGCACATTTTGCTTCCAGCAGAATGGAAAGTAACCTTTTGAAGGGCCTGATAAATTTGATTTCTTATGTAGTTTTCTGATAATCATCAGTTTAACTCTGTTAAATACCAAATGGCATTTTAAGCATGCAAGTCTGCCAGAAAACTACATTGAATTCCCAATGTCTTAAGTGACCTTGAATAGCTTAACACATTTCAGTATCTTTCTGGTTGTCTGATATAAAGCACATTTGGTTATTTTCATTGCCTTGTTGAAGGCAAACTTAATATGTCTTTCAAAAAAATGTGTTACATAATTTGTTCAACCTGGAAGAAAATTACAATTTTTAAAAATTCTGTGAATTTTTAAATTTCTGTGCCATTTGGTTCAAGGCTCACCTTTAGGCAAAAGAACATTAAAGTTATTCTTTGCTTTTTGAAATCTCTCCCTTGAAAGCCACTCCTATCCCCATCAGAGATATGCTAATCCTTATGAGAGGCTCATGGAGTAGATGTTATTTTTTTAAGGTTTTATCCATTTATTTTGAGAGAGAGAGAGAGCATGTGCAAGTGGGGGAAGGGTGGAGAGAAAGGGATAGAGAGAGAATCTCAAGCAGGCTCTGTATTGTCAGCACAGAGCCCAACGTGGGGCCCAAACCTACGAACTGAGAGATCATGATCTGAGTTGAAATCAAGAGCCAGATACGTAACCAACTGAGCCACCCAGGCGCCCCTGGAGTAGATGTTAGTAGATGTTATTAATTATACTTTATAAATGATGAAAATGAGACTCAAGGAATGTAAATATTGTGCCTCAGATAATGTGACTATAGAGGGGCAGGGGCTGGAGTCAAACCACTGGGTCTGACGCCAGGTCCCATCTTTTAACCTACAACATGACTTTCTTAGCATTCCCTTGTTTTTCTCCCCTTAAAGTTTTTCTCTTGACATTTTAACTTTAAAAACTCCCTCAGCCCATAGTGAGAGGACAGAATTCTGATAAAGAAATGGCAAATAGAAGAAATGACTAAGTGATTTATAAGCCATGATCTTTATTTATCCTTTTATTATTTTCTCAACACTACTTAATATCTGATAGTTCACCCTCCATGTGTATAAGGCTTTCTGAGCAAGTCTGTTGCTGGGCATGAATAGCAAAGCTAACAGTCTAAGGTTAATATGGTTAGTATTCTTTTCTTCTAAAGTTTTTATTTATTTATTTTGAAAGAGAGAGAACGCATCTGCAGGGGGAAGGGCAGAGAAAGAGGGGGAGAGAGAATCCCAAGCAGGCTCCGAGCTGTCAGCACAGAGCCCCACATGGGGCTTAATCTCACAAACCGTGAGATCATGACCTGAGCTGAAATTAAGAATCAGACATTCAATCAAATGAGCCACCCAGACACCCTAATGTCATTAGTATTCTAAAGGTTTGAGCAAGCTTGTCTCTATCCCTAAATAAGACGAGTGGTTCCAGGATTCAAGTGGTTGCCTACGCTCAATTACTGCCTCCTCATTCCACGCAACTACAAAATCATGAAAAATCCAACATAAGAGCTAACTGAATCAGCATCACTTTATAAACCAGGCTGGAAGATTCAAAGATGCAAAGCTGAAATTTGGGTTTTGTTTGTTTTTGTTTTTGTTTTTTCATTTCAAGACAAAGAGAGACAGAGCATGAGAGGGGGAGGGGCAGAGAGAGAGGGAGACACAGAATCCGAAACAGGCTCCAGGATCTGAGCTGTCAGCACAGAACCGGATGCGGGGCTCGCACACACGAACCAAGAGATCATGATCTGAGCCGAAGTTGGACGCTTAACCAACTGAGCCACCCAGGCGCCGTGCAAAACTGATATTTGGATTCCAGATGCTGCAAAGATGTTTTAGAATGCTCTGCTCAGTCGCTGCAGTGAAGATTTAACAAAAGCAAGTTTCTGTTTCACAGAAAGAGCTCAGAGCACACTTGAGGAAGAAAATAGAGAGAAGAGGAAAGGAGCCAGGTCTCACATAATGTCACATACAGGACTGACATCAAGTTGACAGTGTATCCTCTTGACAGTCTGTTTGGTTTGCATCTGTCATCATATAAGACAATGATAGTTTCAAAGCTCAAGCTAACTTTACAAAAGGACTTTCAGCAGTGGTCAAGCAGTTGTACTAGGCCAAGGGTGCCAAAGAAATGCTTTCCATAGATCCTGGCAGTCTGTGACAAAGTCCCTGTAAACCCAGAGTAAGATTAGGAAGTAAGAGCAATGCAGTCCTCACTCTCATGCTGGTTGGTAGAAGGCTGCACCTGCATTTGCTGGGAATGACTGCCGTTTGCAGTGAGGTGGTAACTTTCCTAAAACTTTTGGTGTTAAAATATCTTCTATTTTAAAAGATGAAGATAATAGACTTCAGGGTTGTTGGTTTTTTTATCCTTAACTAAATTACAAGTTGGCTCTTGTTCGGGATTAAATTTGGTCCCCTAGTTAAAGTTTTAATCCCCAGTACCTGTGAACGTGACCTTATTTAGAAATAGTCTTTGCAGATGATCAAGTTAAGATGAAGTTATTAGGGTGAACCCTACTCCAATATGACCGTGTCCTTATAGAAAGGGGAAATTTGACACAGGGACAGATGCATACAAAGGACAGATGAAGTGAAGATACTGGGAGAATGCCATCTACAAGCCAAGGAATGGCAAAGAATGCCAGCAATCCACCAGAAGCTAGGCGAAGGGAGGGAACAAATTCTCCCGCACAACCCTTAGAAGGAACCAAACGTGCCCACACCCTGATCTCTGTTTCTAGCCTCTAGAATCTTGAAACAATACATTTCTGTTAATTAAGCCTCCTAATTTGTGATGACTTGTATGGCAGCTCTAAGAAACTGTATAAAATATAAGGATCAAACATCCTCTGTCTATGGATCTGGTGAAGGTGTGTTTCTCAGAAGGTTAGAGAAAGGTACCCAAAATCTATGGCATCTTCTATTTGGTTCATCAAACAATCCTCATCTCTCATGAGTTACGGTACTCTCTCTTTTTCGTCTTCCTCCCTGGCAAGCTACAAAGAGGAGATTAGGGGCAGTGAGGTATGTTTTACCAGATCATGCTTGAATGCACTGATGAGTGCCACATTTCCATTGCTCAGATGGGTTTGAAACAAATCCAGCTGGAATTCATCCGTTTATTCACTCATGCATTTATTTAACGAATAATAAAAAAGGAGGAGACCCAGGGACACCAATCCATGCTATATATCACACTATCATAAAATGACTCTGTAATTATAATAACTAGTATTTGTTAAAAATCTCTACCTTCATTTTTATATGTGAGCTCAAATAATTGAAGTTGTCCTTGGTTCCACCACTGATGAATGCAGTAGCTTGACCTTGGTCCTGTATGACTCCCATGTGTCCTCTATATCAAGATGCCTGCCCTTACAACCCACCAGACTGGTGTATACACATCACTGTACCCTGAGACATGCCTTCACTCAGGAGCTGGCTTCTCCCAGTCTCTACTCATCTCTAGCCAAAATCTATCCTCTCG
>NW_027532158.1:1168925-1209941 GCF_008692635.1 Crocuta crocuta
AAAAAAAAAAAAAAAAAAAAAAAAAATACTGGTTGAAAACTAATCTGCTCCAGAAAAACTTCCCGAATTCCTGGTCTCCATCTTTGCTCAGCCAACCTCCCAGCACTTAGATTTTTAATTATGTAACTTCTGTTTGTTTGTTTTGCATTTATTGAAATGCTATGCTGTTTTTGAAAGCAGCATGTCTGTGTATTTGATTTTATCTCCCTGGAAGAACATCTGCTCTTTAAGGAAAATACTGTATCCCCTAGTTTCTAGTCCTAACCCTGCTAATAAGGAGATAGATCGTCTTAGTTATATCACTTAATCTATTTGAACCTCCATGTCCTAACTGATATAAAAAGAGGGTGGTAGGAAGATGCGGTCCATTGACCTCTCTTACCTTGATAGAGTATATATAGGTTTCCCAAGCATCCCTGTCCCTTGTTGGCTCTGGGAAGTGCCCAGTTGAGGTTCATGGCCAGATTTGCTCAAGCGAAGGCTACCTTGGTCTTATCAAAGCAGACTAGCGCACATCTCTGCTGAGCAGCACTACTGAGTGTAGACTCAGACAGCTCGCACTGCCATCTAACCTGATCTTCCTGTTTCTCTCCTCCCCCTTTCATTCGCCATAGAGCCATAAGTACTGCTCCAGACCAAGATGACAGATTCTTCTCCACATCCTCCTCATCTTTACAGACACCCATCCATCTTCCTAAAGTACGTTGACACTTCCTGCCCCCTTGATAATCCCCTATTCCTATAAGACTTGGTCATTCCTCATCTATTCAGGGAAGGCTTTGCTGACTACCAGTCTTTCATCAGCATCTGTGCAACTGCTGTAGCATTTTAAATATTTGTCCCTCTGCATTTTAACTGCATCATGTACAAAGAACATAGTGTAGGGGTTCTGAGCAGAGTTGTCTTGGTTTCAGACTGCCTACATTTATAATCATCACTGTGCCACCTCTTAGCTATTTACCTTGGACAAATTATTGCTCTGCACCTCAGTTTCCTCACCTGTTGAATGAAGTTAATAATAGTATTTATCACCTGGGATGTTTTTAAGGATCAATGAGTTAATGCATGAAAGTGGATAGAATAGTGAACATATTGTTGAGTTAACAATTTGCACTAATACCATCTCATATCCCTTTTTCCCCTCTAGGATTTCAAATAAGAAAAGAACTCATTTGTTATAACATGAGAGTTGTAACGTCTTAAGATCTCCTTTTCCTTCTGTCTTTTAATATCTCTGTGAAACGATCTTCACATCTCAGCATCCTCTCTCCTTTAATTGTTTGAAGTAATAATGTTGACCTGCACCTCTGCCTGATATTTAAAAAAATGAACCACGAATTAGACCATTCCTGTATAAAAGGACAGGGTGGGACATGTTGTTGGGAAGATGAAAAGACATAATATATGTGAAAATGCCCCTGAACAAATATGGCTCAGTAAGAACATGTGGATTCATTCAAAGAATGTTCAGTAAGCACCTTTTCTGTACTTAGCATGTACCACCAGATCCTGGGAATACAGTCCTTGTCTTCATGTTGTTTCTGTTTAGTGAAGGATACAGACAACTCTGCCTACAGTTGGGATGCGATGTGATTAGTTGTGATGAAGAGAGGAAACCAGATGCTATCATAGGCCATGGTGCATATAGTTCTCTCCAAAAGTAGAGACTTCCTGAAGAAAGAGCATCCAGGCTGAGTCTCAAAGGTGGAATGGGAATCAATCAGCTTTGGAAGAAGGGAAGTCTCCCAGGCTAAAGGGTAACCGCCAGGGAGAAGACACAGAGGCCCAGACCCCTGCTGTGTTTTGGAACTACTATAAGAAATTCTAAGTGATTGAGGAGTGGAAAGAGATAAGCATGGACCAGATTACAAAGGGCTTTTATGCTTCTGCCTGGATTTTGCCCTGCAGGCAAGAGGGAGTGCTTTGTGTTAGGCAGGGAATTAACAGTGCCAGAGCTGGGTTTATACCAGCAGTAGTGTGAACAATAAGTTGTAGAGGCTTGCAGTCGAAACTAAACAGGATTTTGCAGGGTTATTGCAATAACTTCCATGAGAAAATGCTTGAGGACCTGAACTAGGGATGTGGATGAAAAGACCAGAGAAAGACAAAATTAAAAAAATAACCTAGGAGAGAAAATACAAAAAGTCCACACCAGTTGTTTTGGGGGTGTAATTGTACTACATCTTTCAGTGATTCAGTGTTAGATTCCTCAACATTTTAACAGACTTTCTAGATGCAGTGACTGTAATGGTAGGAATTCTGAGTACATCCCAGGTGATCTTTGAGCAGTGAGGACTTTGGTTGACGCCTCACCCACATCTCAGTGGCAACAGTCTTTCCCATGGAGGTGCAGCTTTGGGCTGCAAAAATAACCCAAAGCTACCTACTTTATCCTTAATTTTATTTGGCACATTTACTTAGATAGAGAGCCTGTTTCAGATTAACTTTAATTTTATTTCTTATCTTACAGACCTCTGTCCCTATTTCTCTGCTGGATCACTGCCAAACCCCAGGCTCCTATCATGCACAGTAACTATTTCCTTCTTTGTGGGCGGGCAGGCTGCTGGAGCTGAGAGGAGATGGAGATGTTCTCTGCTGTATATATATAACATGGCTGGTCCTTGAAGTGTGGCTGCTTTGTATCCTCACCCTGGGTATCCACCTTTTGCGGTGTACAGGAACCAACGACTGAGTATCTACAGCTCTGAGCAATGCTAAATGTAGACTGAACTGCCAGAGACTCCTTACACTTGCTTTTATACCCCTTCTGTTGACCATTTTCTATTGTAATTGTGTGTAAGTGATAAACTGAGGGAGGAAAGAGACTGTGAACACATCGCATTAAGCATTTCTGTTAAGATCCTATTTGTAGCCTGTCTGAGGTGAGACCCAAAAGTTATGCATGCAGTTTGTTGCATGCGTTAACATGGGAATTGCCTTCCAGCTTATATTTCGATTTTAAGACAGGAGAAGAAGAGTGAGGGACACAAACACAGCTTTCTGTAGGAGCCCACTGCCATATGGAACTTTGTGTGCACTCCGGGAAGAGTGGCAAGCCTGTATGGAAGGTAACTGGAATTCATGAACCAATTTATCTTGGATAGGCCTCTCCAAACCCAAGTGACAAGGTGCTGATGGTCTGGACCTGAGTAGTTGGATATTTGACAGTCTGTTGCAGTATATGTTGGACCAGCAGGAGGAAACAGGAGGAGCTTAGACACACTGTATGGATGTATACCAGGAATTACAGTTTACTGAAGTTTGAATCAACTCCTCTTAGGAGAAACAGTGACATATGTGATGAAACTGATGCCCAGGATTCTGGGGAAAGATTTACACATAAAGCTGAGAGAAATGGGCCTGTAAGTTTCCTTGGCAATCCCCAGACATCTCATCTTGAGCTTGGAGGCTTAAGTGCCAGAGCTGAAACTTGAAACCCTGCAGGATGATTTTTGGAGAAGATTGCTTTGGAGTGTGGTAGCCTTCTGTCTTGTTATTCAGATCCCCATAATTTTAAATGGAGTTTAAATTCCCAAATTAGGATTGGAGGCGCCGTAAGAAAATGAATAGTCACTAGCGTTGCTTTTGTGTGGAGGGGTGTCATGTAGAACAGAAATTGTGAAAGGCTTTGGTTTTGACCAAGACTTTCATTGGGCTTCTCTAGATGTTCTGTTAGTAAAAGACAGATTATTTCAAGTCTGTTTCAAAATTGAATAGGTATTATCGTAGGAAAGAGAAATCAAGGGTATCCATTGTCTACTGAAGTTTTGCCAGTTCCTACTGCAGATATTTGCATTCAATGATTTGTGAAACTTTTGTAACTATTTTTTTGCACTTTGTTGATAACATGTCTAGAGATGGGCCACAGACAGTCTCTACTTCCAGAGGATTTACAGTCCAGGAAGCATATGAGGAGCACTATTCAATCTAGGAGGATCTGAGAAGTATTCCCTTCCAAAGGAAAATCTTTTAATAAATTATGTTAAGTGTACACAGCACATGCAGCATTGGTAGTATTCAGGAAGTGAGACAACATTCAATCATCTGTTTACTTTTTCCCAAACCTAATTTTGGATTTTGAACCTAAGATTTAGCCATAAAAAGGATGAGAAAAAATAAATAGAAAAACAAATACATTGAACTTCAAAAAGATAAAACCCAAGTCAAAGCACAGAGCTGAGATCTGAGGAGAATGGAGACCCACAGCTTCTCTCTGCCTTCCCCTCCCTCGCAAAGTATTTACTAAACTAAGATGAAGTGAGAAATATCACTTAACACTGGCAGGAAAGCTATAACCTCCATCAAAGAATAATACTTTTCTAGAAGAAACCCTACAACACACAAACATTAATCATGACAAAATAAACTAGCAAATAAGAAGAGCAGGAAAAGGGGCCCTTTTCTGAAGAATAATAATGATGATGATAATAATAATAATAATAATAAGCCCAATAAAGAGAGTAAAACAAATGTAGTAATATAATTTGTACCACTGAAAGGGAATTAGACTCCAGGGCCCTTTAGCTGCCCCCACACGGTAGTAGACTGAGGAACCCGAGAGAAATGTTATTCACCATCCCCTGTGGCTCACCAGCTTTGGTGAGAACCAGCCATGTGCTTGGTCATGGGCCTCATACAGTGGGCAGTACAAAGATGAATGAGTCACCTCTGTATCCTGAGGACATAACAAAAACAAGCTCAATCTACTGGGAAAGCAAACAGGTGCTCCGCTCCAGTGGTAATGTTCAACCTGTAGTAAATGCCAGATCAAAGGTAGGAAGCCAAGAAATCTAGCAGATTTGGAAAGAAGAGAAGGAGTAGTCTTTTTTGATAGTCAGTAAATGTTTCACAGAAGAAGACAAAAAATAGTCATGAGGTCCAGAAAGAGAGGGAAGGTAAGTAACAGGAATGGCATGTATAAAGGCACAGGGGTAGGAAAGTGCAAGGAATATCAAGGAAATGGCAGCAAGTTCTGTGCAATTGTTTGGGGGATGGGCAGGGTGGACTTGTAAAATGAAGGTCTTGTTTACCATATAAAAGGTTTGGAACTTACGTTTATTGGCAATCAGCAGTTAACGAATCAGACAGTGGCATGTTTAGTTTATGATAAATACTTGTAATGTCTGTGGTGGGTTGAATGGTGGCTCCCAAAAAGATACGTTCATGCCTTAATTCCCCAAACCTATGAATGTTACCTTATTTGGAAAAAGGTTCTTTGCAGATGTCATGCAGTTAAGGATTTTGAGCTGAGAAGATAATGCTGTATTATCTGGGTGGGTCCTAAATCCACTGACAAATATTCTTATAAGAGAAAACTAGAGAAATATTTGAGACAAACACAGAGGAGAAAGCAATAGGAAGACAGGCAAAGATTGGAATGATGTGGCTTCAAACCAAGGAACACCAAAGAATGTCAACACTTATTAGAAGCTGGAAGAGGATTCTCTCCTAACGCCTTCAGAAGGGGTTTGGCCTTGCTGATGCCTTAATTTCAGACTTCCAGCCTCCTGAATTGGGAGAGAATAATTTTCTATAGTTTTAAGTCATCAAGGGTGTGATAGTTTGTTAGAACAGCCATGGGAAATGAATTCCACTCTTCAAAGCTAATCATTACAAATTAAATAATAATGACTAGCATTGAGTATCATGCCGTTCAATTTACAAACCTCTTTTCTACGTGGCGTTATCATTTTCATGATAAAACAGTGTGGGAGTACTATTATTATTTCCCCCATTATGTTGTTGAACTTAAGTTTTAAGAAATAAGACCACTTCCTTAAGGTGTTTTTACTGTTTTTACTACTAACCTATGCTACTTTAGTAATGAGTCGGCCTTCACGGCCACTACTCCTCATCCACACACAGTTGATAGCTTCAAATGGCATCTAAGTAGTTCTAGGCTAGAGAATAGATCAGAGAAGGAGGGAAAGAGATGGAGGGATCCAAATGGGACCAAGAATAGGAGTCTAAATAAGGATTAAAAGCAATTGGGTGGCCCTCTTCAAATTTTCTTGGGTTTCAGCTACTGAGGCTGTAGTATTGAGTAAAATTTTTAAGCTCCTTGAGTCTCTGTCTCCTATTCCAGAAAAAATGGGCATAATAATCTCTGGCTGGGTTGGTTTAAAGAGTAAACAAACTGTGTATTTAAGAAAGAACTTTACAAACTGTAAGGACACAGCATAAATGTTAGGTATAATTATGAGAGTTAAAGCACAATAGTGCAGTGCTCTGGTTCAGACTGGATTGCTCATTAGTATCACAGGGGGAACTTTTAAAACTTGCTGATGCCTAGATTCTTCCCTGGAAGCATGAAATTAGAATGTCTTAGTGTGGAACTCGGGCATCATTGTTTTAAAAATCATCTTAAATTATTCTTATACTGTTATGCCCAGATCGCGATCTCCCCAAAATCCCAAGACCACC
The DNA here is from genome assembly GCF_008692635.1 of Crocuta crocuta. Taxonomy (NCBI): domain Eukaryota; kingdom Metazoa; phylum Chordata; class Mammalia; order Carnivora; family Hyaenidae; genus Crocuta; species Crocuta crocuta. The sequence continues at coordinate 1,175,349 of NW_027532158.1, forward strand.
AAGGAGTCCGAGTCATGTATGCAAAGGCAAAGGGCTTTATTACGGGCTTAAGCTCGGGCTCACAGACTTCACCAGCACCATGGATCCGTGCTGAGAGCCCCGAACAAAGGCAGAGTAGGGTTTTTATGGTGTTTGTGACCGGGGAGTTACAGAAGTTGTGACATGGGAACAGTGATCCAGTCATAATTATTCAACGTTATTGACAGCGGGTTTAACCATACACATTGTCTAGAGTATTCGTTACTTTTGGCGGGATCCAATTACAACATTTAGAGTACCTTTAAACTCAACCAATCACAGAGCGAGCCTAGGGTCTTGTTCGGCGACTAATAGGTTAACTTTAACATTAGGTAACAGTGTCCTATCTATAGTTTCTATCTCCAGGCCTCTCCCTTAGTAATATGGAGGGTGGTCGCTGACCTTTCCTGATTGGGTGTTGCAAGGGTGGTTTCTCCTGCCTTGGGCGATGTGTGACTGCCTGATAGTTTCCGGGAAGCTGAAACTTAGGCCTTCTAGTTTAGAGGGGAAACTTAAAGCCTGTCATGGAGTCAGTTTGGTTAAGACGTTTAGACTTGTGGCCTTACAATACCTGCTGCCAGTTTTGAGAACCCCTGCTCTGGGGCCAAATTGATCCAGGCATAAATTCCATATAATAACTTTACAAATTGCTGCTTACAATTGTGTAATCTTGAGTAAGTTACTTGACCGTTCCAAATCTCTGTTTTTTCAGCTTTCAAACAGATGTAAGAATACTCAGCTCTTAATGCTGCTTTAAGAATTGAATTAAATGTATGTATGAATGGGATGGTTGGTTCAGGTCAGTTTGATTTCTCCCATCTCTTTTGCATCAATAAAGTTCATGGAAAACTAAAAGGGATGAAGGGAATGAGGGGGTTGCATTTAGCACATGACTTGCATTTCCAAAAATTGACCCTAAGTTACATTTTCTCAATGAAGTGAAGTCATATAGAGATGTGGCTCTTATGTTATGAATCCAGACATCATTAAATGGAAACATCACACAGAGCTGTTTCTTACAAAATTAATAGGTACCCAGGGGTTATAATAATTCACATTAACTGTGAAACCAAGGGTTTCCTCATTAATCAATGCCCTAGGAAGGTGCCAACCATTTCCTGTACTTCGCAAGTCGATTAGATTAGAGTCACAAGACAGCACTTTTATTGTCAAGGACATTTATGGTCATTGAATGTTAGGTCACCTGTAATAACCAAATGTCATTCTGTTCACCAATATTGGAGGTGTTCAAAAATTGGTAATAAGATAGGGTAATGTTCACAGCTTTTGTGGTTATTTTTATTTTAGTTATGGAAAATCTCTGTACTGTGAGGCATTTTAGAATCCAAACTTGCATTTTTATCTTTCTTTTCTAGTCTGAAAAAAATTAGAGAATCTAGATGTCAGAAAGATGTTTCTTTTCTCTTAGAAATGTACAGTTTCTGCACACATTTAAAAAGCTCTAAAAAAAATTCTACATCAGGTACATAATTGGACATGCTGTAACAACTTTGAGGATACATGCCTTTAATTTGTAATTATACCTAAGAAGAGAATATTTCCACATATTGTGAATTACATTAGAAACTTGCTTATTAAATAAACCTTATTGTATTGGTTTACTGAGTCTAACCCCAGTAGTAATTGGCATACCTAGAGCCCAGAGTTTGGCTTCTAATCCTGAATCTTTTTTTCCAATAAAAGAACCAGCGTTCATCAGAGGAATGGCTGATTCTAGGATTTTGGTAGGGATCACACAAAATAAACCTACACCATCTTCGAGTGCCAAAAAGTAAGGACGTGTAAAGAACAAATCAAAGCATACAATAATGGAGACATGTCAAAAGGACACAGAAGCCAAGTAAAACAACTCCCAGTAGCCAAGGAAGAAACATTTTAAGCAACAAAATAAAATCTTACTCGATTATAATCCAAAGTATAAAAGAAATAAATACATGAGTATATACTGATATAAATAAATGATTGAATAAATAAATGGGAGAAAACAGACAAATCTCCCATACAGAGGAATCCCAAATAATTTAATTTATGTAGATCCTTCATCCTCAAGGAGGCTGAAGACAATTCCCCACTCTTTTTTTTTTTCCTTAAGTTTATTCATTCTTGGTGGTGGGTGGGGGAGAGACAGAAGGAGACACAGAAACCGAACCAGGCTGGAGGATTCAAACTGTCAGTAAGCATACAGATCATGACCTGAGCCTAAGTCGGACTCTTAACTGACTGAGCCACCCAGCGCCCTTCCCCANACCCAGGCGCCCCCTTTCCCCACTGTTTCTTAAGTTGAACTGCACATAGTGATTTTCTCTCCAAGAGTAAAGTATGAAAGAGTGAGGGAGAGGGGAGGAGTGTATTAGGTTTCTCTAGAGAAACAAAACCAATAGAAGATATCTATCATATAATTAATTTACATTGTATAATTAATTAATTATATATTAATTATATGTTAATATATGTTAATTATGTATATATAATCAGCTGTCAACAAGCTGAGTAACCAGGAAAGCTGGTGGTATAAATCAAAGCCTAGAGAACTAAGAATCAGGGGAGTGAATGGTGTAATTCCTAGTTTGAGGCCATAGGCCTGAGAACTGATATTACAGGAGTACATGGGGGTGGAGGGTTGCTGGTTCAAAAAGAGAGAGTATTGGCTCTTCCTCTGCCTTTTTGTTCTATTTGGGCTCTCGGTGCATTAGATAATGCCTACCCACAATGATGAGGGCAGATCTTCTTTACTAGGTGTACTGATTCAAATGCTGCTATCTTATAGCAGCACCCTGACAGATATACCAGAAATACTGTTTTTTGGCTATTTCAGCATCCCTTAGTCCATGTAAGTTGATACATAAAATTAACCATCATAAAGAGTAACATTTACAGTGAAGAAGTCTGAAAAAAACTACCTCATCAGCTAATCAAGGTCAATATCAACAGTGATAAATAATGTTGATAGTATGTGCTTTTGATATGATGTGATGACAGTGGCATTTTATTTCTGTGGTCTTTCTCCAGGAACCCATAATCCCAGTCTAATTATAAGAAAAACATCAGGCAGTTCCCAATACAAAGACATTCTACACAACACCTGACCAGGAACATCTGAGAAACTGTCACAGCAAAAAGGAGCTTAAGGAGACATGATGACTAAATCTAATGTGATATCCTGGAGGAAGCCAAGAACAGAAAAAAGACATTAGATAAAAACTAAAGAAATCAGAATAAAGTATGGACCTCAGCTAAGTATAACATAACAACACTAGTTCATTAATTATAACAAATGAACCCTATTACGGTATAATGATTTATAAGAAATATATATATATATAGTCATTCAGATAACCAAAACATACTTCTCAGACATGTTTGTCTTTGTCCACAGTTCCTGAAAGTGGGCAAAGCATGTAAAAAGAGATTGGCAATGGACTTTTCAAAGTGAAAGACATATCAATAGTTTTAATATGTGTGAATACATATAACTTCACAATAAGAAATACAAGTAAACAACAATAAAGTACCATTTTAAAAACCCATCAGATTAGTAAAGACAAAATATTTCATAATATTTTGTGGTGAGAATGCATAAACACAGCTATCTTCCAATTTGTTGATGAGCCTGTAAAATGAAATGCCTTCTTTGGAAGATATTTTAGTGACATTATAGCAGAAGCTGATGGTGCCCTGCCTATATCCTTGTGTCCCTACATTTCAGTGTTTGTGGCCTGGTTTCCAAACGCCATCACCACCTACTGAAATGGGTTGGAATGAAGGACATACATTGGCTTATGCAATATTTCTAGAACATGACAGATAAGGGGATAATGAGAATTATAAGGACAGTAGAATTGTCTGGTTGCTGTTAATGTCATAGGCATACCGAGAAAAAGCATGGCAGACTTAAGTATCAATCAGGATACGATATGAAAGCCAGAAGTCTTCAAAGAACTGTTTACCATTTAAAAAGCAGCTTTTGGTACTTGTGGATCTAGTAGAAACTTAGCCTAAATATGAGACATCACCTGATAATTTGACTGGAGCTGCTCATCACAAGCTCGTTACCATCAGATTCTCTAAGTCATTAGGTTGAACAGGCACAGCAGAAATCCATCATACAATGAATGGTACATTGATGATCAAGCATGAGTATGTCTGGAGGAACAACTAAGTTATATGAACTGGTGGCTCAGCCCCCTCATATTACCTAACTTGTTTAACCAGTTTATCTCCCTCAGGTCACACCTTGATTTCACAGAGAGTTCCCATAGTTGTCAGAGGATGATAAAACCCAGGTCTGATTCATGAATGGGTTGGCTCAGTGTATCCCAGAAGCTAAAAATAGACTTCTTATGAAATACAGCTCCACTCGGGGGTGGTCATAAAAGACAGTAGTGAGGGGTAATTCTCATTACTATGGGCAAGATTTGAAGCAAGACCAATGTTCAACTGTTTGTTTAGATGATCTAAGTGGGGTAGGTTCAACTGTAGCAGATGCTGTTGGTACTCTGACCACATTCTCTCTTTCTTGCCCTTCAGTTCATGCTGGTCAGGCTTTCAGCAGGCAGCACCTGTGTTTCTTTTCTTCTCTGGCCCATAAACCTCATTGTGTCTGCCTGTGAAATAGGCCAGAAGTGTTGGGGAGTTAATCCCTCCCAGGTGGTGGAAGGCAGGGAAGTATAGTGGGAAGTACCTGTGAGGAGAGGAGTATTTTATACCTGAGGTTATAGACAATTCCTAGCACATCATGATGATAAATTTAAAAAACTTTCAGTTGATTTTGTTACTTCTTTTAAATTATCTACAGTCTCATTATTACCAGATAAGCCAAGAATGCCTGGACCAGTCTCAGAAGGTCCCATGAGAAGGTCCTAACTTATGGGTAAATTCAGATCACTCCTGGCAGAAACACATGCAAAATTCCAGAAATATGAGCACTCACAGAGTTACAGTTTGATGTGTAGAGTTTGCGGAAAATGAAGCTAGGAAGAGAGGTAGATACCAGATGGTCTGTAGATACTTTAATTGACAAGAGAAATGGCAATATTCAGACCACTCAATATCTACTTTACAAAGATGTTTTTATTGTAGGTTTTGTAGGTTATTTTATTGTAGCTTAAAGATATCTTTCAATTCCGTTTTATGGTATTGCAAAGAGGGAAAAGAAAAATATATTGTTCAAAAAGGGCTTCCTGAAAGGAATATGAGTTTTCTTCATTTTCTCTTATTGCAGAGGGCTTGGCAAGGAAAAATAACCATTAACAATCAGAGGACTGGGGGAACCTGAGAGGCTCAGTTGGTTAAGTGTCTGCTCAATTTCGTGAGATTGAGCTCATCAGCTCTGTGCTGACAGGATGGAGCCTGTTAGGGATTCTCTCTGTCTCCACCCTCTCTCTGGCCCTCCCCACCCTCCCTCAAAATAAATAATTAAACTTTAAGAAAAGAATCAAAGGACTGAATTGAAGTGCCCACTGTACCACTTACAAACTGTGAGTTCAATGTTCATCTGTAAACACAGATCATTATAGTACAAGCTTATAGAATTAATGTGAGGATTAATTGAGATAATTCATGTAACAGTATATTGCCTGACGTTTATCAGGTGTTCTGTAATTGTGGCTTATTATTATTGTCAATAAGTACTACTAAATAATTTCAATATGACCACAACCTTATTACCTTATTGATTTTGTAAGGAACTGAAAACAATGAAAGGAAAGCACTTCTCTAGGAAAATGAAGGTCTGCAGTTTTAATTCAAAAGAATCTTCTGTGCTCAAAATTATCTCATTTGCCTTTTATGCTGCCAAACCCTAAATGACATTTGTGTTCTGCCTAAAACCACATGGCTGACTGACAATGTCACAGCTTGGGGATCTGTCATCATATCCCCAAAACATGTGCCATGTCCTCTGGTCCAACGAGTTACACCCAGGATGCTAAACGATGGCTGGAAGTGTTTGACTGTGACTTTAAATGAATTCTTAAGAATTCAGAACATCAGTTTGCCCAAGGAAGTACAAAGATCTAAAAGTCATTAGACCTAACTTCATGTTAAAAAAAATATTGTAACCATCCTTTCTGCTGAAAATGCTGGCAAAAAGGTAACATTTACAAAATAGAAAAAACAAATTAAACAAGTACTGGTTTAAAAAACTATCACCAATGGAAACCAATTTGACAATAAACTATTTGTAAAAAAATAAATAAATAAATAAAATAAAACATAGACCATCACAAAAAAAAAAAAACCTGTCACCAAACAATGTACTGGCAATCGATTCTAACTGGCTATTACAAAAGCCACCACAAAACGATGCCAAAAGCATCACATTTTCACTGTAGATTGAAACCCCAATATGCTTAACCTAAACAAAGTATCAGACTGGTAGGACTATAGAGGCACAATCAAAGAAGCTAGATTAGAGATAGTTGTATCTAATATTCTAGTGACTCACTGTACCTATTTTCTGACTTTTCTCTTACACTCAGTCACCTGTGAAGTTCCTCCTCCATAATTATAGTGACGAATCTTGTTTTCCAAATCAAAACTTCGAGCTCACGTTTTCATAACATCAAATACTCTTATGGGACCAAGGGAACAGAATATCTTAAGACTGTTTTCTTCCTAAATTCTAGAGATTTGATTATATCTTTTAAGGTATATACCCTTAAAATGGTTATTTGAAGCTTTGAATTTAAAATACTTGGAAAGTGTGGGGTGCCTGGGTGGCTCAGTGGGTTAAGCATCCGACTTCGGTTCAGGTCATGATCTCACAGTTTGTGGATTTGAGCACCACATTGGGCTCTGTGCTAACAGCTCAGAGCCTGGAGCCTGCTTCGGCTTCTGTGTCTCCCTCTTTCTCTGTTCCTCCGCAACTCATGCTCTGTCTCTCTGTCTCTCAAAAATAAATAAATATTTAAAACAATTTAAAGACCTAGAAAGCGTGAATTCCATGAAAAGAGAGAAAAAAATAAACTGTGAGAAGACAACAAATATAGGATAGCAGAAACTGGCTGAAATTTCTGAGGGAGATAGGACCATATATATATAATGGAGTTTTTTCAGCCAATTTTATCAGAAGTTTAGATGAGGTTGGATTTAATGAAACTGCAAAACCCAAAAGGGCAATAGTTTTATAATTGAAGTGGAAATGAAAATATTACTTATTTTTATTCTGCAATGAATAGGAACCAGATGAATAATGTTTATAGTTACTTTTCACTTTCATCAGATTAACATTGTTTTTTTTAAAGGAAACTTAAGAGAGAAAAGAGACTCCTATTTTCTTTTTTAGGAAAGCTATAAAATTTCTTAGTACTTTCATGAACCTAGCTATTCACAATCATGATCAGAAAAGAGAATCAGTCCTCAGAAAATAGATAATGGTAATATCAAAAATTGCTCTATGTTTCACTAAGATCTAAACACATTGTGCAGTCTTGAAGAAACATTGATGGACTTGGTTGGCCATGGATCAAAGAAGTTGAAGTTTTAATGACTTTGGGCATTCTTGAAGAGATAATATAATCACAAGATGCTACAAAATCAGAGGCAATTTTCACATCTTAGCATCAACACAGCTTTGATCTCTGAATATGAGATTCTGGAGAGTATTCCTTTCTTCCTCATTTTAACACCTAGCTCTTTCCATCTTGTAACAACAACAACAAAAAAATAGACACTGCTTTTGATCTATGACCTTTAAAAACTAACATCAACAAGAGTTTATTGGATTGGTTCAAGTGAAATTTCATACAATACATTTGTATTTTGTGGGTAGAGACTTCTGGCCTCTTATTCCTTAGTAATTGTATGAATTTTATCTGGGTACATGATATCACAGTTAAAAAGCTAATCTCTTGGCCTCTTGATATGCTCATTCTTTATGTTTAGCAACTATAGTGGATGTGTAATTTTTGCTTTCCTAATAGCTAATGGTGTTGTGCATATTTTCAGATGCTTATTTTCCATTCTAAAATTTCTTAGGTAAGTTGTTTATTCAAATCTTTTGCTCATTGTTTATTACAATGTTCATCTTCTTACTATTGAATTGTAAGAGGTTTTTGTATATTATAGACACAGATCATTTCTCTATATGGATGTATATTTACAAATCTTTTCTCTCATGCTGTGGCTTACCTTTTCACTTAACAGTATCTTTAGAGAAGCAAAAAGTTTTAATTTCAACGAAGTCCAAATTCTAACTTTTAAAATTTAGTAGCATGTACTTTCTGTTTCCAATTAAAAAAAAACTTTTGCCAAACCCAAGGTGACCCAGATTTTATGCTGTATTTCTTTCCTGGAATTTTATAGTTTTACCTCTTACATATTTAAATCCATGATCCATTCTGAGATAATTTTTACATAAGGCTAGTCAATTGTTCTAGCACTATTGTTGGAAAGATTATTCTTTCACCATTTAACTGCTTTGGCACCATTGTCAAAAATAAATTGACCATAGGGGCGCCTGGGTGGCTTAGTTGGTTAAGCGTCCGACTTTCGCTCGGGTCACGATCTTGCGGTTCGNTGATCTATATTTTTATCTTTATGTCAATATCATGCTGTCTTGATTAATTTAACTTTATAATAACTTTTGAAGTCAGACATATAAAATCTTCCAATTTTATTCTTTTTTCAAAGTTATTTCGGCTATTCTAGGATTTTGGCATTTTCTTACAACTTTCACTATCAGATTATCATTTTATAGAAAACACTCCTGAGATTTTGATTAGAATTGCCTTAAATCTGTAGATAAATTTGTGAAAGGCGCCCATCTTAACAATGTTGAGCATTCTGTGAACATGATATATCTCTCCATTTAGGCCTTCTTTAATTTCTCTCAGTGATGTGTTTTGTGTATATTTTATCAAATATATCTCAATTTTATATTTTTGATGCTATTGTAAGTGGTATTGTTTTCTAATTTCCACTTTTATTTACTTACTGCTAATATACAGAACTATTTATTTTTAAAATTTAACCTTGATTTATTCCTGGGATACAAAGATGGTTCAATATTTGAAAATCAATCAATGTGATACATCACATCAAAAGAAAGGATAAAAACCATATGATCATTTCAATAGGTGCAGAAAAAAGCATTCAGCAAAGTACATCTATTCATGATAGAAACCCTCAACAAAGCAGGTTTAGAAGGAACATGCCAACATAATAAAGGTCATATATGAAAAACTCATAGCTACCGTCACACTCAATGGTGAAAAACTGAGAGCTATCCCTCCCCCCTAAGAACAGGAACCAAACAAGATGTCCATTGTCACCACTTTTATTCAACACAGTACTGGATATANGTAATAAAGGTCATATATGAAAAACTCATAGCTACCATCACACTCAATGGTGAAAAACTGAGAGCTATCCCTCCCCCTAAGAACAGGAACCAAACAAGATGTCCATTGTCACCACTTTTATTCAACACAGTACTGGATATACTAGCCACAGCAATCAGAAAAGAAAAATCAGATATCCAAATTGGTAAGGAAGAAGTAAAACATTTACATATAGCATGACACTGTATGTAGAAAACTCTAAAGATTCCATCAAAAATCTACTAAAACTGATGAATGAATTTGGTAAGGTTGCAGAATACAAATCAACACACAGAAACCTGGTGCATTTCTATTCACTAATAATGAAGTAGCAGAAAGAGAAGTTAAGAAAACAATTCCATTTATAATTGCACCAAAAATAATAAAACACCTAGGAATAAACTTAGCCAAGGAGGTAAAAGGCCTATACTATGAGAACTATAAAGTATTGGAAAAAAGAAAATATTGGGGCACCTGGGTGGCTCAGTCGGTTAGGCATCCGACTTCAGCTCAGGTCATGATCTCATGGTTTGTGGGTTCGAGCCCTGCATCAGGCTCTGTGCTGACAGCTCGTAGTCTGGAGCCTGCTTCAGATTCTGTGTCTCCCTCTCTCTCTGCCCCTCCCCTATTCATGCTCTGTTTCTCTCTGTCTCAATAATAAATAAACATCAAAAATTTTACAAAAAGGAAAAAAAGAAAGTATTGAAAGAAATCGAAAACAATATAAACAAATGGAAAGATATTCCAACCTCATGAATTGGAAGAACAAATACTATTAAAATGTCCATAATCCCAAGGCAATCTGCAGATTTAATGCAATCCCTATCAAAATGCCAACAGAATTTTTCACAAAACTAGAACAAATAATCCTAAAATTTGTATGGAATTACAAAAGACCTGGAATAGCCAAAGCAATCTTGAAAAAGAAGAACAAAATTGGAGGTATCACAATCCCAAATTTCAAGATACACTACAAAGCTGTATTAAGCAAAAAAGTATGCTACTGGCACAAAAATAGACACATATTTAAATGGATAGAACCCCCAGAACTAAACCCACATATATGTGGTTAATTAAACTTTGACAAAGGAGGCAAGAATATGAATGGGAAAAAAGTCTCTTCAACAAATGGTGTTGAGAAAACTGGACAGCTACATGCAAAAGAATGAAACTGGACCACTTTCTTACATAATACAAAAAAGTAAACTCAAAATGAATTAAGGACCTAAACATGAGACCTGAAACCATAAAAATCCTAGAAGCGAGCACAGGCAGTAATTTCTCTGATATTAGCCAGAGCAACATTTTCTGGATATGTCTTCTGAGGCAAGGGAAACAAAAGCCAAAATAAACTATTGGGACTACATCTAAGTAAAAACTTCTGCACAGTAAAGAAAATAATCAACAAAACTAAAAGACAACCCATGAATAGGGGGAAGATATTTGTAAATGACATATATGATAAAGGATTCGTATCCAAAATACATAAAGAACTTATATAACACCCCCCCCCAATAATCCAGTTAAAAGCAGCCAGAAGACATTAACAACCATTTCTCCAAGGAAGACATCTACATGACCAACAGACATGTGAAAACATGCTCAACATCACTTATCATCAGGGAAATCCAAGTCAAAACCACAATGAGATATCACCTCACATCTGTCAGAATGGCTAAAATCAAAACCACAAAAGATGTGGAGAAAAACGAACACTTGTGCACCATTGGTGAGAATGTAAATTGATGCAACCACTGTGGAAAAACAGTATACAGGTTTCTCAAGAAATTAAAAATATAATTATCATACGATTCAGTAATTCCACTTCCTGGGTATTTACCTGAAGAATATGAAAATACTAATTTGAAAAGATATGTGCACCCCCAGGTTTATCGCAGCATATTTACAATAGCCAAGATATGAAAGCAGCCTGTGTCCATTGTTAGATAAATGAATAAAGAAGATGTGGTACGTATATATACAATGGAATACTACTCAGCCATAAAAAGAATGAAATCTTGCCATTTGCAACACTGTGGATGAAGCTATAGAGTATAAAGCTAAGTGAAATAAGTCAGTCAGAGAAAGGCAAATACCATATGATTTCATTCATATGTGGAATTTATGAAGCAAACAAACAAAGAAAGAAAAGAAGAGACAATCCAAAAAACAGACTCTTAACTATAGAGAACAAACTGGTGTTTGCCAGAGAGGAGGTGGGAGAGGGATGAGTGAAATAGGTGAAGGGGATTAAGAGTATACTTATTCTGATGAGCACTGAGTAATGTATAGAATTTTTGAGTCACTATATTATACACCTAAAACTAATATAATACTGTATGTTAATGATACCGGAATTATAATTAAAATACAATACAATACAATAAATTAAAATAAAATGAATGAAATTTAACCTGTACTCTATTACAGCCTTGCTAAAGCCACTGGTTAATTGCAATAGCTTTTTAAAATTCTTTAGGATTTTTAACATAAAGAATGAATTCATCTGTAAATAAAGAAAGTTTTATATCTTTATTTCTGATTCATATTCCTTTTATTTCTTGTTCTTGCCTTATCTCTCTGGCTGGGTCTCCAGTATAATATGGAAAACAGAAAAGACATCTTTGTCTTATTCTTAATCTTGGGAGGAAAGCACTCAGTTTTTAACCACTAAGGATGATACTAGACTGCCGAATTTCATTAATGTCACCTATCAGATTAAAGAAGTTTCCTTTAACTACCAGTTTGCTGACTTATCAGGAATGAATGTTGTGTTTTTCAAATGCTTTTTCTGCATGTACTGAGATAGCTATATGGTTGTTCTTCTTTAGTCCACTGACATGATGAGTTACATTAAACAATTTTTGAATGTAGAGCCACTTTATTTTTCTAGGACCACTCCACCCAGTCATGATGTGGGTTTTTTTTGTTTTGTTTTGTTTTTGGTATATCATTGGATTTGACTGACCAAAACTTCTAAAATAATTTTTGTGTCTGTGTTCATGAGAAATATTAGTCTGTAGTTTGTATTCTTGTAATGTCTCCTTCTGGTTTGGGTATCAGAGTAAGGTCAGCTTCACAGAATGAATTAGGAAAAATTCCATAGTTTTCAATATTTTGCTTAATATTGGTTCATTTGGCTCTTGTTACAGCTGACACACCTATATTCATTCAATCTAATATTATGTATGTATGGAATGGGGAATAGATGGACGTGGCTGTGAATAAAAAAGAGTGATGGCAGTACATAGTTTTAAGAATGAATTGTACTTACTGAATATTTAGAGTTAATGGAAGCTATTGTGCCTCCATCACCTGTAAACTGAAATTGATAATATTATCTATGTCATGTAATTGTTAGGATTTGTTTGAGATACCATGCAAATGATTTGCCATATTGCTGGAACATAGTTGAATCTCAATAAATGATAGCCATTTTTTCTTATTATCAACTTCATTATTGTCATTCTTGATATCATCATAACTATTATTTTTATAATGTCCATCATTTAATGAAGAAAAACATGGGCATTCCAGGAACAAATTCATAGCTGTTTGTTATTAGAAAATGTCACATCTCTTGCTCCTTGCTGTTCTCATAAACTTGCCACAGGACTCTCAAGGCTGGCATTCTACACGGGAGCAGTGCAATCACCTCTCTGATATAATCTTATGGACCCTTTGATAAAAATTACCTACTCAACAGAGGTACAATACCTAGAGAACCAATCATCTGCTTTTTGAACTGAGATAGTTTTTAAATTTGTTAATATATTGATTAATAGCTTCATAAACATTAATTAAGTGGGATGCCTTATCTCCACTAAATGGGACTCAGAGTAGATGAGAGCACTTTCTCTGAAGAACAAAGAGAGGTAATGGCCATAGCTGACATTGAAAATGGATGCAACAGAATAAATCCCGGACTCAGTATTAGGACACCTGAGTTTAAGGCCCAGTTTCAACATTTACTAGCTATGTTCAGCCTCTCAGTCAAATATTCATTGAGTTCCCAGTGTATGTCAGCAACCTATGCATAAGTCACAGTAGTAAACAAGACAGATATGGTCCCTGAGATTTCTTGACATCACTTTAACCTCTTTGGGACCTTTATTTATTCTGTCTGTTTCATTAGTGTAAGAGGCATTGAAATAACAGCACATTGTAATGTTCCTTACTAGAGAAAACCACAGAACTGTGCAGATGATTCTCAAGATATTTGAACTTCAAACTTACAATCTATGTTCCCTTCACTAAGCTATGAACTCTGAGGAAAAAAAACATGATATACATCTTTGTGTCCTGGTATGTGATAACTTCTGTATGCCTGTTGAATAAATGAGTTAGTGAACAAATGGTTGAATGGAGAATTTGGAAAGAAAGTATACTGAATAAGAATCACAAGGACCTTGGGGCGCCTGGGTGGCTTAGTCGGTTAAGCATCCGACTTTCGCTTAGGTCATGATCTCGCGGTTCGTGGGTTCAAGCCCCGCGTCGGGCTCTGTGCTGACTGCCAGCTCAGAGCCTGGAGCCTATTTCAGAGTCTGTATCTCCCTCTCTCTCTCTGCCCCTTCCCTGCTCATGCTGTCTCTCTCTCTCTCCCCTAGAAACAAATAAAAAAATATATTTAAAAAAATAGTTTAAAAAGAATTACAAGGACCTTAAAAGAATTATTATTCTTATTAAATAACTGAGAAGGAGGAGATACGAGTACAAATGCAGCATATTGGTTAAGAACATAGGATTTGGAGGTAGGTTGTATCAGTGTAGATAGTTTGGAGAGGCTGATTGACTTCTGCCAACTTGATAACAATCTTCAAAAGTCAGAATAAATTTGGGGAACCTGGGTGGCTCAGTCAGTTAAGCATCTGACTCTAGATTTTGGCTCTGGTCATGATCTCATGGTTTGTGAGACCAAGCCCTGTGTTGGGCTGTGTGCTGATAGCACAGAGCTTGCTTGGGATTCTCTCTCTCCCTCTCTCTCTCTGCCCCTCCGCCACTTGCAACGCTCTCTCTCAAAATAAATAAATAAACTTTTAAAAAAGTCAGAATAAATTTAACAGTTATTGAGTCCCCAAATGTCTTAGCAGTTATCAAAAGCCTTGGATATAATTGTTCATTTGGCCAATATCTGCCAAAACTCAAAGCCAATCTGGTTTGGAAGCTGTTCACTTTGTTCTCAAACAAGGATTGGCCTTTCCTTATAGCGTCTTAAGTACATTGATTATCCGCTGATCATTCTGGACTTGGATTATAAGAACTAGAGATCAGAAATCTCAATTCCTGACCTGGCTGTGGTTAAACTTTTTGTATGGTTTTGGACAAGTCCCTTCAAAATTCCGGGCCCTCTCTCTCCTCATCAAGAACAAGAGAACATCAGATGGATATTCCTGTGGCTTCTGCCAGCACTAGCATACTGATTCTGTGGTTGAGTTTTGAACATGAATACAGGCTTCTAACTTGTAGTATACTTCTTATTGTAGTTCCTGAAACAAATGATGATTGCTAGTATGTAGGTTGCCCTCCTTCAATACTGCATATGAGACACAGATGCCCAAGCAAAATGAAGCAGAGAAAAAGAACAATTTTGCTACATTTAAATTTAAAATATCTGTCTCAATGAAACAGGTCTAGGTTCTTGGACACTTATCCAGATATAAAAATAGGGACCCTGGTTTTCAATAAGAGGTCGAATAATAAATAACACATCTGGAAAAAATAAATACAAATCAAAAATAAAATATGAATGAATGAATAACACAGGCTAGAACTGCTCCCTGGGTTCATTTGGAATGACACTATATTCTGTTCAAGAAGACCATCTGTGAAACATGGGTTCCACATGTTTATTTCCATTCCTCCACCTGTGCCAAGCCCATAGCAATTGTTTCTCTAATCATTTGAACCACAACCTCAATTCTGCCCTGTAATTTAGTCTGCAGGGATCTAACCCAACCCAAAGCAATCTTGAGTTCTGAAATGGTAAGACAGGAATAATTTTGCCAGTTCTTTCTTTCTAAAAAAGGAAATTTCTCTAGTCTGTACACTCAGGTGATGGTCTTTTGGCTCATGCTATAAAGAATATTCTCCTTAATTTTTTATAATTCTCAGAACCTATAATGAAACACCTTTCTCTTCTAATAATCTGAGAGGAGCTAAGTCAGGAACACAGCTGGTCAGTAAACACAAAGAGTGGAAAACATATCTTACAGGATATATTTACCTAAGTAAAACACCATTTAGGTTTTCACCACCTGTCTGGTATGCTGATTTGTATGTATTTAAGTGACTAGATACCCTTTCAATTCAGGCATCAAATTATTCACCCACCATCATTTTTGTAGCTAAAATTTAGGCAATTAAATAGGCATTTTTTAATCTCTACTTTTATTCAAGAAAAATTCCTTCATTTATTTATTTTTCACTTTGAGTTTTGTTATAGTTGGTGTGTAAAAGAAAATGAACGTAGGATACAGCTATTGCCTGCTGAGTCTACATTTAATGGAAGTGCTATTTTACACTCTGTGCAGTAGAGAGAAAAATAGAAGCCAGAAAAGTTGGTAAGGAAGTTCCAATTAAAATGTCCAATCTTTTTTTTAAATGTTTGTTTATTTTTGAGAGAGAGAGAGAGTGCAAGTGGGGTAGGGGTGGAGACCAAGAAGGAGATACAGAATCCAAAACAGGCTCCAGGCTCTGAGCTGTCAGCACAGAGCCCAATGCAAGCTCAAACCCAGAAACAGCGAGATCATGACCTGAGCCGAAGTCAGATGCTTAACCGACTGAGCCACCCAGGGGCCCCTAAAATGTCTAACCTTTTTAAAAGAAAAGGTACTGTACCAGATATTGTTGGATATCCAATTATCACAGCCACAAAGTAGCCATTTAACAAACATCTCATCAGAAATTTTAAGTTCCACCAGACCAGGGTGATAAAATATATCTTCACGAATGACAAAGGAGCCCTAGACCTCACTGAGTCAGGGCTGCCCGCCCCCCATCTCCTTGACATTTACAGAGGCTCTGTTGATTGCAGCAATTTCTGGGGCTAAGAGTTGGTGAACTGATTAATCCTAATGTTTGTTTCAATTGCTCTGTTTTATGTAGAAACTGCTGCAAGTCTTTCAAAAGGATGTGAGTGACAATGCAAAGTGAAAAGGAAACAGACTGAGTCTTTGGAGGAGCTATAGAGGTTAAGGATCCATTTTCTATTCCAAACTAAGTGTGTCATACACACTTTTCCAACCTTTTGGTTGATTTCATGTTTTTAATGACAGCCTTTTCAATACCCTAGAGAAAGTGGAGGACTGTTAGATTTCTTCCCTTCCTGTGATAGTGATGATTAAAACTTCCAGAGTCTCACTGTGACTGGGCAGTGCTTCAAAATAATTTCGACCAAGATCTCACTTTCTCAGGATTCTGCTTGCTAAAGAAAATCTCAGAAACCAAACTGAACCAAGGTGTTAATGATTAATTATGGTTTACTTAGTTTTCCCCCCGATTATGTTTGCATGTTGACATATATTATCAGTGTCCATAGCCCAAGTAGAAGTATGGTGCGAATTTTAGAGATAGATACAAAGCCAAGGATTTTTTTTTTTTTTTTTGGTTAAGAAATCTTTTTTCAACGACAACCCTAGGCAAGAGGGCAAAACACATATATGAACAATTATATAAAATAGGAAAAAAATGCTGCCTCTGTTTCTCAATAGATGTTGAATTTAGTTTTTGATATAAAATGGGGATAATACCACCACTTCAGAGAGTTATTTTAAGAATTAACTGAAATAGGGGCACCCAGGCGGCTCAGTCAGTTGAGCGTCCAACTTTGGCTCAGGTCATAATCTCATGGTTCATGGGCTTGGGACCAGCACTGGGCTCTGTGCTGACAGCTCAGAGCTTGAAGCCTGCTTCAAATTCTGTATCTCCCACTCTCTCTTTGCCCCTCCCCTGCTCACACACTCTTTCTCTGTCTTTGAAAAATGAATAAATGTTTTTAAAAAATAAAAAAAGAATTAAGTGAAATAACTTGTGAAAGAACATAGCACATCCTAAAAACAGTAAATGTTAGTTTCTGTTCTATCTTCTGATACAAGGATCCTGAATTTGGCTTCTGTTGTTCATATTTTATTACCCTAGCAACTGTGGTTAGATATAGAAGGGCACAAAGCATTAAGGAGAAATCAAGATCCTGACATCTTCTGTGTGTTATTGATTCTACACAAGTTCTACACAAGTTCTAACTCTTACAAGTATACTGGTGACAGATAAGACTAGTAAGGGAGCTTGTAAAGTTTAATTATATGCATTGCAATTATCGTTAGTTCTTCATCTCCTTTTTCATTCACTCACTCACTCATTCACTTATTCATTTAAATTATTAATAAATGATAGGTCCACAATATTTATTTAAAAAGGAGTGAAAGAGGGGCACCTGGTGGCTCAGTCAGTTAATTGTCTGACTTCGGCTCAGGTCATGATCACATGGTTCGTGAATTTGAACCCGCATCCGGCTCTGTGCTGACAGCTGAGAGCCTGGAGCCTGCTTCGGATCTCTCTCTCTCTCTCTCTCTCTCTCTTAAAAATAAATAAACATTAAAAAAACATTTTTAAAAAGGAGTGAAAGAGAGGTTTATAAAGAATCTATTATGTTGTAAATATTATGCTAAGTACAAGGATATTGGCACAAAAATAGACACATAGGTCAAGGAACAGAATAGAGAACCCAGAAATGGACCCACAGATGTATGGCCAACTCATCTCTGACAAAGCAGAAAAGAATATCCAATGGAAAAAAGATAATCTCTTCAGCAAATGATGTTGGTAAAAGTGAACAGAGACATGCACAAGAATGAATCTGGACCATTTTCTTACACCATACACAAAAATAAATTTAAGATGAATGAAAGACCTAAATGTAATACAGAAAGCCATAAAAATCTAGAAGAGAAAACAGGCAATAACATCTTTGATCTCGGCCTAAGCAACTTCTTAAGAGACATGTCTCTGGGGGCAAGGGAAACAAAAACAAAAATGAACTATTGGGACCTCATCAAGATGAAAAGCTTCTGCAGAAAGAAGGAAACAATCAACAAAATTAAAAGACAACTGATGTCGTATTTGCAAATGACATATTGGATAAAGGGTTAGTATACAAAATTTATAAAGAACGTACTAAACTCAACACCCATAAAACAAATAATCCAGTGAAGAAATGGGCAAAACACATACAGGAAGAGACAATTTTTGAAAGAGGACATCTGGATGGCTAACAGAGACATGAAGAGATGCTCCACATCACTCATCATCAGGAAAATACAAATCAAAACCACAATGAGATACCACTTCACACCTGTCAGAGTGGCTAAAATCAACATCTCACACAACAGATGCAGAGAAAGAACACTTTTTTTTTTTTAATGTTTTATTTCTAGGAGAGAGAGAGAGACAGCGTGAGCAGGGGAGGGTCAGAGAGAGAGGGAGTCACAGATTGAAACAGGCTCCAGGCTCTGAGCCGGCAGTCAGCACAGAGCCCGACGCGGGGCTCGAACCCACGAACCGCGAGATCATGACCTAAGTGAAAGTCGGACGCTTAACCGACTAAGCCACCCAGGCGCCCCAAAGAGAAAGAACACTTTTGCAAGTGTTTTTGCATGTGTGGGAATGCAAACTGGTGCAGCCACTCTGGAAAACAGCTGGGAAAGAAAAGCCCCCTACAACCCAGCAATTGCACTACTAAGTATTTATCCAAAGGATTCAAAAATGCTGATTAGAAGGGGACACATGCACCCCAATGTTTATAGCAGCACTATCAATAATAGCTAAACTATAGAAAGAGTCCAATGTCCATCGACTGATGAATGGATAAAGAAGATGTGGTATATATTTACAGTGGAATATTACTTGATTCAATAATCAAAAAGAATGAAGTTTTATATGGGGCGCCTGGGTGGCTCAGTCAGTTAAGCACCCAACTTCAGCTCAGGTCATGATCTCACGGTTCATGGATTTGAGCCCTCTGTGCTGACAGCCAACTCAGAGCCTAGAGCCTGTTTCAGATTCTGTGTCTCCCTTTCTCTCTGACCCTCCCCTGCTCATGCTGTCTCTCTCTCTCTCTCTCTCTCTCTCAGAAATAAATAGAACACTAAAATTTTTTTAAATTAAAATAAAGAATGGAGTTCTATAAATATTATCCATTATTATTGCTATAAAAATAATAATAATTATTATTCTTATTGTCAACATCATAATACTTGCCCAGCTAAAGCATCTCTTTGCTAACCATTAACCTGATAAAAGAACCCATAACTCCCAAGTCTTTTATAATCTGACTCCAACATATGCTTCTTTCTGGCTTTATCTCCTGCTACATGCTGCCCCACATCCTGCACTTTGCTATAATGACCTACTTACCATTTCCTCTATATCATGTGTTTTACCTTCTCTGTCTCTACTTGGGCTGTTTCCACTGTTTTGTACATCCTTTAACACAGTTTCTACCTGGAAAACTCCTAGCCATCTTTTAATATATTAGAGTTCAATGGCATCTCTTTGGTGAAGTGTTCCCTAACTTCCACCCCAGGGAAAAAGCAGTCACTATGGTGTTACTGTCATTTACAGAGATCTGTGTCTCTTCTATAACAAGATCCTCCAGATGCTGACTGTATAATTCATATATTTTTTTAGGTGTCTACCACATGTGCTAAGTTTGCTAAATGCTAACTAAATATTTTGTTGAATGTGTAAAGTGTTTAAAAGTGTCAAATGTTCTCATTCTCACACAGATTATCTCATTTGATCCTTTCAAAACTTCTGGGAAGAAGCCAAGGCAAAGTAGAACAACATAAATGATTAAGAAAACCATTTCTAGAGAAGGATGATAAGTGACTTGTGACTTGAGTCTATAAGACCTTGAGCAAGTTGTATAATCTCTCTGATCCTCATTTACTACTTCTGTATAATGAAGGTAACGTTTTATACCTACTATTAAGTGAGATAAGCCAGTAAAGTACATATCACTGTGCCTGATGCATGCTAATAAACAATAGCTCTGCAAAATTATTATACAGATTATCAAAGAAATTGAGTATTTTGTGCAAACTCACATGGCTAGCCAAAGTCTGAACTGAGTGAAATCTTGTTCTGAATTCTAGTCCAGTTATCTTTAAGTTCTAATATAACCTCTTCCTCCTAGAAATATTAAGGAGGACTAAGAGATGGAAGAGAATTTTCTGTTGCTTTGCTATGTTGTTAGTGCATCTCAGGTGAATGTAAGGAGCAAATAGAAAATTGGTGTTCCTGATCAATTCCAAACTAAATCACGTATTTTGATATTCAGGCTGTAAAATATCCTTGATTGAATATCATCATAAAATACTAATACCTTGAATTTGTGTAATGCTGTTCCCCCAGAGTATGCAGGATTTTCTTGTGATATTTCATTTGTCTTCTCAGATATATAAAATGGCATTACTATCATTTTACATTTGTTCATTCATTCATTCATTCAATAAATATTACTTGCTTACTACATGCTGTCACTGGACAAGATACTAGAGATATGAAAATGAATGAGGCCGCAACTCTGGTCTTGGCGATTAATCCAGGTGAATGGGTCTGACATGGAATAAACCACAAGTAGTCAAACTAGTGAGATACAGTCATGATGACAGGAACAGAGGAACCCCGTAGCAGCAGGAGCATTTGAAGCTTGCTCAGGAGTAATGGAAATGAAAGAGGGAATCTGGAGCTAAACCTAGGAGTGATATTTGTACTCTATATACCAGTGGTCTCCAAACATTTTTGATTACACAACCTTATTTTTTAAAAAATAGTGTTTGTGGCATGCATCTTTAATATATCTTTAATGTATTTAAAAATAAAGTATGTGTCTGTAGAACTGCTAATATATTTTGGACATTGGCCTATTCTATGACAACCTTTCTACTGCCAGGTATACTTCTGAATGTTTTCTGTGTGACCCAAGAGAATATATAATACTATCCATAGTAGAATTGTCCATATTAGTTAAAAATCCAAATATCCATCAATGAGACAGGAAAAATAACTCTTGATGCATTTGTACCAAGAATTGCTTATTCTTCCTCAGCAAAAACGAATAAACTACAGATTCGCACACTATGAATGAATCCTTAAAACATAATACTGAATTAAAAAGCAAGTTACAAAGACCAGATGCAATATGATACCACTTTTAGAAAGTTTAAGAACAAACTAAACAATGTAATATTTCTAAATAAATGCATATGTGATAAGCCTATTTTAAAAAGTAAGGAAATTAGAAAAAAGTTAAGTTCAACTTGAGTGGGTATGGATAGGTGAGAGCAGAAGGAGAGGAGAGGTGAAAGCAGAGACAGAGAGGACAGTTCTGGTGATGTTCTAGGATGTAACCAGAGACACACCAGAAAAGACTTTTTTTTTTCTTGAGAGAGAGAGAGGGTTCAAGTGAGCAAGGGGCAGAGAGAGAGAGAAGTGGGACTCACCCGAAGCAGGGCTCAAGCTCACCCAAATTGGGACATGAGCTCACCTAATATGGAACTAGAACTCATTGACGAGTCATGACATCATGACCTGAGCTGAAGTCAGATGATTAACAACTGAGTAACCGAGGCACCCCAAGACTCTTAACTGTAGAGAAAAATCAAGAGTATCAGAGAGGAAGTGGGGGTGGGGGTGGGGGGTGAAATAGCTGAAGGGGCTTAAAAGTAAACTTATTGAGATGAGCACTGAGTAATTTATAGAACTGTTGAATCACTATATTATACACCTGAAACTAATTTAACACTGTATGTTAACTATACTGGAATTAAAATAAAAGAAAAATTTAACTTCAATGACTAATGCAGTGGGATATATTTTAAAAGATGTGGAGGGACTTCAGTAAGGGAAACAAAAGCAAAATTAAAGTATTGGGACTATACCAAAGTTAAAAGCTTTTGTACAGTGAAGGAAACCATCAACAAAACAAAAAGACAACCCACCAAATGAGAGAAGGTATTTGCAAATTATATATCTAGTAAGGGGTTCATATCTAAAATATATAAAGAATTTACACAACTCCACATCAAAATAGCAAATGATTCACTGAAAAATGGGCAGAAGACATGAACAGACATCTTTCTAAAGAAGACATACACATGGCAAACAGACATATGAAAAGATGCTCAATGTCACTCATCATCAGGAAAACGTAAATCAAAACCCCAATGAGGTATTACTTCATCATACCTGTCAGAATGGCTAAAAGCAAAAACACAAGAGAAAGAAAAACCCTCATGCACTGTTGGTGGGAATGCAAACTGGTACAGCCACTGTGGAGAACAGTATGGAGGTTTCTCAAAAAATTTAAAGTAGAATTACCATATAATCCAGGAGTTCCACTACTAGGTTTTTACCCAAATTAGTGAAAACACTAATTTGACAAGATTATGCACCTCTCTGTGTACTGCCACATTACTTACAATAGAGAACTGGTGGTTGCCAGAGGGGAATTGGTTGGGGACGGGTGACATAGCTGAAAGGGATTAAGACTAGACTTATTCTGCTGAGTACTGAATAATGTATAGAACTGTTGAATCGCTCTGCTGTTCCCTGGTACTGTTGTTGTTGTTGTTGTTTTTAAAAATAATTTTTTTTATTTATTATTTCTAGGAGAGAGTAAGAGTGAGCAGGGGAGGGTCAGAGAGAGAGGGAGTCACAGACTGAAACAGGCTCCAGGCTCTGAGCTGGCAGTTGGCACAGAGCCCGACGCGGGGCTCAAACCCACGAACTGCGAGATCATGACCTAAGCGAAAGTCGGACGCTTAACCGACTAAGCCACCCAGGCGCCCCGTGTTTTTAAAACACACATAGTAACAATCTAGGAACCAAGGAGTCCAATTCTAAGAACTGATTTAAGCAACACTCCTGATAGTTGCTTTGAACTGAGGAAATCCCCAGGAGAAGGGTTTGGGGGCAGCTCCATCCCCCAAGATAGCTATACACTAGAGCTTTGTGAAGTGCCCTTGTATATAAGACTCTGTTGTGTTCCAGAAAACATATAACTTTTTGGCATTTTTAATGACTAAATCAAAGTTATGAAATGAAGTAACAATAAAGACTAATAGACAGACTTGTGCTTTGATTCTGAACTTTTCATATGAAATCTATTTTCAGAGGCCCTTAGTACCATCAAAATGTAAAAGCTGTGTAGTTCTTATCTATCATACTGTTGTCACATCTTGATATGGTTTTATAAAAAGTAATTTGACAGAAACTTAGTGAAGTTAAAACAAAAGCGATTCTTTTTCCTAAAGTTGTTTTTTTTTTTTTTTTAATTGTAAACATGCCTTCCAAGAAAGATACCAGGTACAGGTCTCTAATAAAATATGATTTAATCTTTCAGTTAGCTTTTACAGTTGAACTTACAATTTAAGTACATTCATGTAAAACATCACATGTGTAGATGAGAAAGTAGTAATCAAAAATAAAATGGGTAATAACTGAAAGACCTAGTAAAATATTGACCAAATAATTAACTTTGTCTTTGGCCACCCTGGTTAATCAAATACTTTGTGACACACATCACTCTGTATGAAATGACATTGCTTTCACCCTAAGCCAGTTTTTCTAAACAGTGTTTATGTCAGAGTGGTGAACTGGGAAAACAGGTGATAAGGTAATTCTTTACCAAATTCCCAGAAGTTCACAAGGAAGGGATTTTTTTGAAATTTATTTATTTATCTTAAGAGAGAGAGAGAGAGAGAGAGAGAGAGAGAACACACAGGGGAGGGGCAGAGAGAGAGAATCTCAAGCAGGCTCCGTGCTGTCAGTGCAGAGCCTGATCGGGGCTTGAACTCATGAACCATGAGATCATGACCTGACCACAGATCAAGGGTCAGATGCTTACCCAACTAGCCGCCCAGGAAGGGCTCTTATTTAGCTTCTTCTACCAGTGGGGGGAGATCAGTAAATGAGTAAATGAAATATGGGCAAATATGCTAATGTTCCAAGAACAAAGGAAGCTAACTATTCTGAGCAACTCAAGGTAGAGGAAACAAGTCTTGGAACTATTACTCAAAAAGTAGAAATTCTCTTATCAGTTTAAAATATGCTTCTGCCTATATAGTCTTATTTTATGTCACTGATTTTCAGACCTAAATTACCTTTATATCCAAAGATGAAGCTAATGGTTTCAAACTAAATAAAGTGTCATTTTACATTCCCACAGTATTTCAAGAAATACCAATGGACTTTGGTTTCATGGCTTCTGAAACTGAGGGTATATATTCTCAAAATAGCTGGCTGGGAGTGGGATAAGGGGTGTCCGAAGCCCTGGCAGCATTGAACTGGACCACATACATGTTGACCCAGACACTCATGGCAGCCTCTAGCCAGCAAGCTGCCTGTTGCTACCTCAGGCACTCCCTGTTGCATAGGACAAAGCCTTCCATTATCTGGTCCTTCCCAGAGTTTCCCTTCTGTTTCATGTCTAAATCACAATTCCCACTCCCAGATCTCATTCCCCATCCCCACACACTATACTCCAGACATTCACTTTCTTTTATTTTTCAGGTTTTTATTTAAATTCCATTTAGTTTAATATTAGTTTCAGGTATAGAATTTAGTGACTCATTATTTACATATAACACCCAATGCTCATCACAAGAGAGGCATTCCTAATCACCATCACCTTTTTTCCCCATCCCCCAACCTACTTCCCCTCTGGTAACCATCAGTTTGTTTCCTATAGTTAAGAGTCCATTTCTTGTTTTTCCTCTCTTTTTTCACCTCTATGTTCATTTGTTTTGTTTCTTAAATTACACATAAAATCATATGGTATCTGCCTTTCTCTGGCCGACTTATCTCACTTAGCATAGTTAGTACACTCTAGCTCTATCCACGTCACTGCAAATATTGCTATGGATGAGCAGTAGCAATTATATGTATGGATATTTATATTATATATAGATATGTATCTATCTATATCTACCTATATCATCTATATTTCTTTCTATCTATCTATCTGTCTGTCTGTCTATCTATATCATCTTCTTTATCCTTTCATCAGTTGATTGACATTTGGGCTCTTTCCATAATTTGGCTGTTGGTGATACTACTAGCCAAATGTAAACATTAGTGTGCATGTATCCCTTTGAATTAGTATGTTTGTATCCTTTGGGTAAATACCTAGTAGTGCAATTGCTGGAGTTCTATTTTTTTTTTTTTTAACTTTCTGAGGAACACCTATACTGTTTTCCAGAGTGGCTACACCAGTTTGCTTTCCCACCAAAAGTGTAAGAGGGTTCCCAATATTTCCTCATCCTTGCCATTGTTGTTTCCTTTGTTGTTTATTTTAACCATTCTGGCTGATGTGAGGTGATATCTTACTATAGTTTTGATTTGTATTTCCCTGGTGATGAGTGATATTATTGAACATCTTTTCATGCGTCTGTTGGCCATCTGGATACCTTCTTCGGAAAAACAGACACTTAAATTTCTTTGCAGTTTTCTAAGGAAATTTAGTTTCCTTTCTTCTTCACCTGTAATGCTCCTGGGTCCCCCACCACTAAAGCAGCTTGCTGAAGCCTTACCCTTCCCCAAGACTTAACTCAATGTAATGTTTATGAAGACTTTCTAGATCCTCCATCTACATACACATAGACACACAGAGACACACATGATTGTAGATCTAAGGAGTAGAATCAAAGACTCCCTCAGTAACTAGACTAGGTTAGTTTATAATTATATATAATATATTATTACTATTGTAATGTTACCAGTCCGCTAATTGTAATTATTTGCTCACATAGCTCTCTCTTCCATAATTAAACCATGAGCTTCTGAAAGGCAAAACTGCATCTTCTGTCTAACTCAGATACTTGCCATTGTGCCTGGTACTGACTAATGGTTTTATAAATGCTTGATGAATGGGGCATCTGGGTGGCTCAGTCAGTTAGTGCCCAACTTCAGCTCAGGACATGATCTTATGGTTCATGGATTTGAGCCCCACAGTCTCTGTGCTGACAGCTGAGAGCCTGGAGCCTTCTTTGGCTTCCATGTTTGTGTCTCTCTCTCTAACCCTCCCCTGCTCATGCTATCTCTCTCTCTCTCTCTCTTTCTCTCTCTCTCTCTCTCATAAATAAAATAAATATATAAAGAAATAAATGCTTGATGGATGACTGAATAAACTTATTCACATCCTTTAAGAACCATAGCAGGCTCGTGTTCTATGTAAGTTTTAAATTAACTTAAAGTAAATGTATATATTTACACTACTTCCCCAGAAATATATCATTGAACAACACAGTGTGGTTTTTTTTTGTGGGGAAGAGACGATCTCAGATTCATTTTTTTTTGCCTGGGACCAGCATGTAACAAATGCCAAATAAGCAGGTGCTAAGAACATGAAAGGAGAGAATCACTGCTTAAGAAGCAAAGGCTCTATTTTGTTTATCCATTGGCAACAATCTGGTCCTTGAGCAAACACTGGGAGTAAGAAAAGTTACAACCAGTCAGTTTTAATAGCTAAACTCATTGTATACTTTTTCTTCCAGTGCTTAGGTATTCTTGGAAATAATGACTTCAGAAGGATAATGGCAGGGGTGTTTTTTTTTTTTTAACTCAGAAGTTAGGGAAGCGTTAACTTTTTGATTTGCTGCCATATCCTTCAAAATGGTTAACAACACTGCAAGCAGCTGGAAACAGGTGAGGCAGTGTCTTTCATGGAAGCTGATTGAGAAGTTACAGGATGGTCTCAGCACACAAATCAAGAGCCACCTGGAGGAATAAAATGTCTAATTGCTGAGAATAAAATCTTCAGAGACTTCATTGTTCTGACAGTGATAGTAATAGCTTCATTTTTTGAAAATTTTATACCCCATCCTTGTGCTAACCTCTTAACATATATTTTCATTTTATTCTCCTGACAATACTATAGACCAGGTATCATTACCCTCTCTCTACTGAAGAGAAAAATGAGGCTTAGAAATGTTCATCGGTTTACCTACCATTATGTAGGTGTCTTGCCTTATCACAGGATGTAATTCAATTCTGATAGAAAATTAGGATAGGAAAACAATCTTTTCTGACTTTCTTCCAGGACCTTATTCCGCCTACTAAGTGACCCATACATGCCTCTGTGACTTAAGAACAGAATTTTATTGCCCTAGTTCATTGGAAGCACAAATAAACCTTAATTCTTAATTATATCAGAAGCACAAATAAACCTTAATTCTTAATTACCTGGAAAGGGGGAGACATTACACCACACACTAAACTATCCACAAGGCAAAACGATCTCGACAATGTCAGCCAAGGCTTTGACCAAAGTTAAACAACAAAATTGGCCCATTGAATTCTACTCCTTTTTTTCTTTCACAGCCACGTGTCTCTGAGCCTACACATGAGTAATATACATCATTGTGAACGTGCTGCACCGTAAATAAAACACAGAGCTCAAAGTGACTGGCTTCGATTCAGGAATTCAGCTATGTCAGTTGAGGAAACTTAGTTTGGCAAAGCTGAGTTTCTTTAATCTTCTACATCCTCTGACTCTGTAGCTTTGCATTAACTCTGTTTGTGCTTGGGAAACTCAGTTTCTCCCTGCTTGGTTCCCACATCAGCAAAATTGGCCCATCCACCCCCAGCATAGATTTTTAAAGTATTGAAGAATAAAAATGTTCATGGATTGACTCTAAGGAAAATTAGATGTCTCCATATATGTGAACCTAGGCAATACATGCAATATTATTCAGGGAATTTGCCTACATCAATGTGAAGATATAAAGTTAATAGTTACATAAGATGATTTGTCATTTGAATTATGAAAAACGTGCTTTCTAAAACACTTTCCAGATCTTCTTTCCTGACAGAAACAGCCATAACAACAGAAACAATAAAACTTCTATAAGAAACAGATGGCCAAGCTTATTACAAGCCATAATGTCAGCTGTCACAATGACTGCTTCCTCAAATTGACCTCCTCTGACCTAGCAGCTCTCAACTTTCTTTTCTCAGCTTTTTAAGATGCTTGTTGATCACCAAATCTAAAAATAACCATCTTGTAAATATCATTGATGTTACATATGGTTTATATTTTAAACCAGATATAAAAGTAGAAGACTGTCTATAGTGAGCCCACCAAGATGCCTTGATCCTAAAGTCAAGTGTAAGAAAGCTTCTAGTAAATTTGAGAAAAAGAATGAAAACATTGGAAGGAAGCACATTAAAGAAAGTATGGATTGATGGATTAATAAGAGGCTATTGGAGCTGATTTCAGACATTTCTCACTGTAGGTGACATCAGAGATGCACTTTTGTTTGCACATATTTATAATACACAAAAAAATCTAAGTATTTCTTAATTTTGACCTCTAATTTTCACCTGGGTAGTCTAATTTAGACTAAGAGGGGACATTTCTCATTTCTTTTTGTCTACTTCTTCTGCTCAGTTATTATTATAAGTGGAAACAACAAAAAAAATATATCATTCTGTCATTTGGAATTATTTTAGCCTAAATTATTACTATTTTTTAAACCTCATATGGTATTTTTTTTGAAAGAGAGAGAGCACACATAAGCAGGGGAAGGGCTTCAGAGAGGACCATACTCAGCATGGAATCCCACAAGGAGCCCTGCACAGACTTGGGCCCCAGGCAGAGCCCCCTCTCATCACCTCAAGATCATGACTTGTGCTGAAATCAAGAGTCCGATGCTTGATCAACTGAGCACCCAGGGGTCCCTAACTTCAGATGGTTTAATAGAGGAATCTTATTCACATTATACAGGATTCTCTTATGAAAGTGGGTTGGTAGTTAACCAGGTGACCCAACTGACACCAAAACCAAGCAGAGGCTCAAGGTTGAAAGGAAAAAAAAAACAAAAACAAAAAACAAAAGGAATGTGCTAAAGATAAAACTTTTATACTTCATTATCATGCATGAAATTGAAAAATCAGTTGGATCAATTCAGACAGACCCTCCTATTAAGGCAAAATTCCAGGTTTTATTGGGGCACTTGGGTAGCCCAGTCAGTTAATCATTTGACTCTTGATGTTGGCTCAGGCAGGTCATGATCTTATGGTTTGTGGGTTTGAGACCCACGTCAGGCGCTGCACTGGCAGCTAGGAGCCTGCTGAGGATTCTCTCTCTCTCTCAGGCTATTAGAGGGGCATGGTACATTTAGGAACTAAATAAATAACAGAATAGAGGTATAAAAGGCCTCAATTATTAAGGACCATATATGTGGTGCTAATAAGTTTAGAATTTATTTTGGGAGAAATAAGAAATTCTCAAAACTTCTAATTAGAAAAGTGCCAACATTATTTCTATGCCTTAGAAATATCTCTCTGGCTGCAGCATGGGGAACTGATGTGGAGAAGAGGTCACTTCGGCTACACAGTGAGTAGATTTGGGGAGGGAAGCTGAGGGTTGGTGGGAGAAACAAGGCTAGGGGCAACAAGAAAGCATTAGAGTCAGCCATCAGATAAGGGGGCAAGAACTAATTTAGTTGCACTGAAGAAAGAGACAAATGAACAGATTCAAGGGCATTACATAGAGACAGAATTGGCACATGTGACTATAATGACTGGAGGGCCAGGTCATCCAGGATGATTCCAGGTTGGTGGCCAGAGCCTGGAAGCCCCAGGAAAGAAGCAGGCTTTGGGAAGCAGGTCATGAATGAAGTTCAGTTAAATGTGATGTCCAGCCAGACATTGGCTATAAAGTTGGAAAGTCTGAATAGGAGAGCCTTGAAGTCCTTAGCATTTGGATGGCAATTTAAGCCATGTAGTCCATAAGGAGCAGGCTGTGCAAAAGGGATCAGTTAAATTTCTGGAGAACATCCAAACGAATAGTTAGGTGAAGAGGATCTTGTACATGTAGATGTATTTGAGATTGCCTTTTAGGTATCTTCAGTCCAGTTTGAAGTTGGTCACCCCACCTGCACCCCCCAAAAACTTATTTAGATAGCTTAGAGACTATCTATGTCCAATAAAGTAATCCATGATGCTTTTTCATTATTTTACATGGTTAATTAAATATAAAACCTGAAAACGAAGGGCACTTTTAAAGACATAAAGGTTATCATTGTTTATTATATTTATACATCATTTAAAGCAATTGGCTAGTTTTGATTTCTTTTTTTTTTTAATTTTTTTTTTAAAATGTTTTATTTATTTCTAGGAGAGAGAGAGAGAGACAGCGTGAGCAGGGGAGGGTCAGAGAGAGAGAGGGAGTCACAGACTGAAACAGGCTCCAGGCTCTGAGCTGGCAGTCAGCACAGAGCCCGACGCGGGGCTTGAACCCACGAACTGCGAGATCATGACCCGAGCGAAAGTCGGACGCTTAACCAACTAAGCCACCCGGGCGCCCCTAGTTTTGATTTCAAGTATATTTTACTTTTATAGTATTCCAAAGAACAGCAAGTTAGTTCTATAATTTCATTCTTGTCAAATTCAGGTAAGAGTTTAACTTTTATTCAAAGTATCAGCTTTTAACTTAGAGGTGAAAGATGACATTTTGGAGCCAAACTCAAATTCTATAACTAAAAGGCTTTATAGTCTGGTTTACAGATATCTATTTTGAAATATTATATATACCCCTCCTCTTTTAAAGAGAATGGGGAAGATCTTGATGCATTTTAGCAAAAGGCTTCTTTAGAACTCTCTGTGATATAGAAATAAAAATAGAAATCAGACCTCAGAAGAGGATCAAAAGATAACACATCAAATGTAAGAGTCAGTACCCAAACATCACATTTGAGCCTGAGCACCAGATTAGGCAGGGCAAAGGTCTAATGACTGTGGAGTTTTTCAGTATAAACTCAGGTATAATTTATAAGTGACCCTTACTAAAATTATGGTGATGACTTACAAAATTTACTCTAATTATCCTAACTGAAAGGAAATATCAGTATTTTGGGAAGTGCTCCATGATGATGCCATATTTTAAAAACATTTTACATTCTTATTTCCTGAATTTAGTAATATCATCTAAAGAAATGTCAAGCATTTTCTGGGGTGCCTGGGTGGCTCAGTCAGCTAAATCCCAAACTCTTGATTTTGTTTCAGGATCATGATCTCACAGTTTGTGAGTTTGAGCCCAGCATTGGACTCTGTGCTAATAGGATAGAGCCTGCTTGGGATTCTTTCTTTCTGCCCCCCTCCCACTTATTCTCTCTCTCTGTCTTTCAAAAAAAATTTTTTAATAAACTTTAAAAAATAGAAAAAAAGAAATTTCAAGCATTTTCTAACATCTGGTTATTATTTAGTTGTTGATTTGGCATTTTTTAAGTCACCTAATAGGATGTTTCATTGGGGTCTTTGACTCAGATTTCTTACTCAGGGGTCACATGATCATTTGTAATCCACTAATAATTACATTGGGATTATCCTTCAGTGAACGGGTTAATGAAAATATAAATATAAATGATTCAGGGTTTCCAGAAAGGAGCTGGTTATTTGCCAGGAAGTATAAAATTGGCCACCTCTTGTTTTGTCAACATACTTGATGGATACTTGTGAGAACATAGGGTTATTAATTAAATGTGTGCTTCATTAAATGTACATATAAAAAGGGCAGTACTCCTGCACAAAGACTTCTCAAGTTCAGAAAACCCCTCTTGTAATAATTTTCTGTTTTATAATGATTAACTTGTAGTATATGAATATCTGATACTTGGCAGGAACTTTTTATTCTCTTTTTGCCATTAACTACTTATAAAATAGACAACCTACTGCTTTTATAACTTGGCATTATTTAAACTCTTTTTTTATTTACCTAAAACCCATTTTTTGCTTTAAAGTGGAAGTTGAAAATCAACATTCTTAGGTCATTACATAAATCTATGATTATTATGGATGACTCCATTCATGTATGATTTCAACTACCTCTCATCATTACTGTAATGATTATAAAATCTATTTTAAGCCTCAGATTCTTTCCCGAAAAATGTAATTTATATATACAACAATTCACTAGATACTGCCATTTGGATATCTCACAGAAGTCTCAAACTCAGTGTATTTCAAACTGAGGCTTTCCCCAACCCATTCCTCCTTGTTTAATGTTACCAAACTTTCATCATTCACCCAAGCCAGAAATCACAAGATACCTAGAATTTTCTTCCTCTTCTCTCCTCATAAGAAATCAGTCAGGGTTCATGATGAATCTATTTCTGAAATATCACTGGAATATTCTCCACTCCTACCGGCACTACTTAATTCAGGATCACGTTCCAGAATTACTAAAAGTTCCTCCTTAATATTATATCTGCTTCTCCTATTGCCCCATGAGTCCTTTCTTTATGGTGCTACCAGCATTACATTTTAAAATGAAAATTTTAAAACTTGAAAAAAATGAAAATTTAGTCATGTTATTTCTGTTTTAAAACTCCCAAAGTCATGCCCTCTTTCCCAATCTTTCCCAGATTCTTTTTCTTTTTCTTTTTTTTTTCCTTTTTGGCCTGGATACAGTATAGTTTATTAATGGTACATGACAAGGTAGGGCTTCCCAACACCCTCTCCTTCTTCAAGGTGTCTGGGGTGGAAACTGTGGATGTCAGGAGATTCTCAGTGTGTTGGTGAATGAGTTGGGGCAAGGACTTCCCAACAGCGAGGGCCTCTCTCTTCCTCTTGTTCTGGCCTGGATTGGTGATCTAGGGGACTCTTATTCCTTGGAGGCCATGTGGACCATAAGGTTCACCACCTGATTGCCATAGCCAATTTGTTGTCATACCAGGAAATGAGCTTGACAAAGTGGTCATTGAGAGCAATGCCAACCCCAGTATTGAAGGTGGAAGAGTGGGTGTCACTGTTAAAGTTGAAGGAGACAGCTTGGTCCTCAGTATAGCCCAGAATGCCCTTGAGGGGCCATCTAATGCCTGCTTCACCACCTTGATGTCATTGTATTTGGCAGCTTTCTCTAGGTGGCAGGTCAGATCCATGACTGACATGTTGGTGGTAGGGATACGGAAGGCCATATCAGTGAACTTCCTATTCAATTCAAGGATAACCTTGCCTATAGCCTTGGTGGCAACAGTAGAAGTAGGAATGATGTTCTGAGCAGCCCCTTGGCCATCATGCCACTGCATTCCAGTGGAAAAGGAGGAGTCATCCATTGTTTTCTGGGTGACAGTGACAGTATAAGTGGTCATGAGTCCCTCCATGATGCTGAAGTTGTCATGGATGACCTTGGCCATAGTGGCCAAGGAGTTGGTGGTGCAGGAGGCATTTATGACAATCTTGAGGGAGTTGTCATACTTCCCATGGTTCACACCCATCACAAACATGAGGTTGTCAGCAGAAACAGCAGAGATGATGACCCCCTTAGCCCCACCCTTCACATGAGCCTAAGCTTCATCCCTGGTGTCATGAAGACCCCATAGGACTCCACAACATACTCAGCACCAGCATCATCTCGTTTGATGTTGGTGGGATCTCACTCCTGGAGGATTGAGATGAGCTTTCCATTAATGACAAGTTTCCCATTCTCACCCTTGACTGTGCTGTGGAATTTGCCACGGGTAGAATCATACTGGCACAGGTATCCCATGTAGTTGAGGTCAATGAAGCAGTCACTGATGGCGACAGTATCTACTTTGCCAGAGTTAAAAACAGCCCTGTTGACCAGGTGCCCAATATGGCCAAATCTATTTTTTTCTGACCTTCACCATCATGTCTCAGGCTGGCACTACATCAGAAGATGCAGTTGTCTGTTGAATAGGGAGGAGCAGAGAACCTAAAACCCAGATTCTTTAGTATGACTTACAAGACTGATAGAGTTCCTGTGTACAAAATGCTTTCCATAATGGAATTATATCCATGAAGGCCTCCCTGATGATATTATAACTTCCATAACCCAGCAACCAGAAGAGGTCATATGACTAGTTTTTAACAAAGGCACAAGCAAAGTGTGCTACTTGCCAATTCAGACCTTAAAGAGAAAGCTACTTGCTGGATGTAGAACCCCAATCTTGACACACAGTTGAGAGCCTTAACAGGAAAGGAATCTGGCCCCTGAATCACTGTGTGAAAAAGCACTCCTAGTGGATCTGTAACATCCGCACTGGACTGTTATTAGAGTTATAAGTAAACTTTTGTTGTGTTTGAGCTATTACATTTTGAGGCATATTTGTTATCATAGTTTAACCCACCTCCATGTAATACACCCATTTTAAATAATAAATATATATTTATTATAAATTTTATTATAAATATAATTCAGTGCTTATTTGCATGT
>NW_027532158.1:1210046-1302225 GCF_008692635.1 Crocuta crocuta
AGTCCTTAATTTAATGTATGGTTTCATCTTTTACCGATTTCCAACTTCTCTTATGTATCCTAAGTTTTATTTGTACCAAATTACTTAAAATTCCACAGATAAGTCATGATCACTCTTGCTTTTATACCTTTGTCCTGCAGGGTTAGACCCTTATTGTGTAAGACTGCAGCAGGCAACACTCCTCTGCAGAGAAAGAGAAAGTTTTCCTTTCTCTCTCTGTTGTGGACTAAACTATGTTCTCCCTTCCTTAAATTATAAGTTGCAGCCCTAACCCCTAATACCTCAGAATGTGACTGTTTTTGGAGACAGGAACTTTACAGAAGTCATTAAGGTTAAATGAGGTCTTTAGGGTGAGCCCAATCTGACTGGAGTACTTAAGAGGAGATTTGGGCACACAGAGAGACATTCACACCAAGAAAAACCATATGAGAACAGAGCAAGGAGGTGCTGTCTGCAAGCCAAGGAGAGATGGCATAGGAAAAAGCAAAGTTGCCAACACCTTGATCTTGGAAGTCTGGCCTCCAGAGCTATGAAAAACTAAATTTTTGTTATTCACACCATCCATTCTGTGGTATTTTGTTATGGCAGACCCTAATAAACTAGTAAACACTCCCTGAAGTGAGATGCTTGTCCCTCTGAAATTCGGGAGCATTCTGAGATGCCTATCATAGCTACTTTTAAATCATCAGTTTACTTGTCTCTGTGAATCTTTGAGGGAAGAAACTCTGCCTTATTTATCTGCTTAAATGAAGCAGATATGTTGATATGTTGATATCATATGATGATATGTTGGAAAACTTGCTGGAAGTGGATAATCATTCTTTAGAACAGATTAATTTTTTTTCTCTACAACTTGCAATTTACCAGCAAGTAAGTAAGTAGTTATTGGGCTTTTGCTTGCCCTGTATTCTCCTGACATATCCGGCCAGGCTGCCAAACATGCAGCATTGCTTTTGGTACAGGATTTTTCATTATCTGAGGCTTTGCCTTGCCATTTTTTAATATTGTTGTGTGGGTATCAGTTTGCACATTTCCTAAGGTCCAGAAGATGAAAATGGGTTTTAGAACAAGAACAAGATCTTCTGTCAGGAAAGTTGGTGGAGTTGTTATAGTGAACTGCTTTTAGTATTTTATCCACATTACAATAGCCTCTTTGGTCCAAGAACTACCCCTTTATGCAGAGGCAGGCTTAATCCAGGATGTGTGCCTTACTTGGTTGGACCAGAGTGGTCACCAGATCCAAGTCTGACTAATACGCTTAAATTTCATACATGTTGAATTGAGAATGAGAGAAGGTAATCTTGGTCTCTTTTGAGTGGTTGAAGCCAAAGAGATATAAACTCCAGAATTGTGAGATAGTCATGTGCATTGAGAAACAGACATTTGACTGAAGAATGAGACATATCCCAAATACAGAAATTGTACAGAATAAACCCCCAAAACTAACATATGACTACAAAGAGAATGACAGAAAGACAGAGAGAGAAGAGAGGGAAGGGTTGAGAGAGAGACAGAGAGAGAGAGACAGAGAGAGAGAGAGAGAGATGGGGGAAGCAGCTGTAATGCCAATTAATTTTATTTCTTCATTTCAGTTTCTTGGGAGGTCCTATTATACCCTTTGCTCTTTGATTCCATGAGGTTTTATAACAAATTCCATTTTGATTTAAGCCAGTTTGATATTGACTTCTGTTATTTGCAACAAAAGGGGCCCTTACTTCTATCAATTGGATAGTATAGTTAACATTTGTAATGTTTGATCACCCAATTCTTCTTCCTGGATTGGGAGAGTAACACTTAAACCATCCTATTTGAAGTGAATTCCCTTTATTCTAGTCCATAAGGTTCTTTAAGGCCAACCCCAGGCCATAATAATTAGTTCAAGAAGGGAAATACGATCCAAACTGGGCTAATATCTCCATCACTAAAATTTGCTAAAACTAAGAAGTTGTGAGAAGCAGAAGCATGTTTTTCTGCTAAGGTGGCCTAGCTAGTAAGGAGGATAGCTGGAGCTCTTGCTGCTCATCTTGCCTGCCTACAAAGAGAACTTCCTGAGAATGAAACCAGCGCAGGAGAAGGCAGAGCACAAAACCAGAAAAACCCAGATTCTCCATATGTCCTCTAGGCACCAAGATCCTAGACTCTTAAGTTATTTCACGAATCAATATCCTTTTTTAAAGCCAGTTTGAGGTGGGTTTTTTGTTGTTGTTGTTGTTATTGTTATTTACAACTATACCATCCAGTATGGATATAACTTCCCTGCATTTCTTTGAGTTGGTGAAGTTTTATTATGCACACCAAGTTTTATTACTTAGCACCGAATGCCTAGCACTGTATCTGAAGTATAGTAGATCCTCAAAAAAATATCTGCTGGTACTGAATGAGGAAGACAAATGGTACCTCGCATGTCATTTTGGGGGTGTCTTTTTACAACCTTACCTCTTCAACCGAATATTCTGCCAAATCAGTGCTCTATCATCAGTGGATTTTTGTTAGTGAGATTAAGTTAGAAGGGTTACTGTTGAAGTCCTTGCTATTCCTTGCCATCACAACAAACATTTGGGTTTGTTCTCAAAATGCCGAATCCTAAACAGCTTCCCGTTTCCATCTCACTATCACCAGCTTCCTGAGAGCAACTGATCTGAACCAGTCTAATAGCCTCTTGATGCATCTCTGCGTCTTTAGACTCTTCTCTCTCTAATCCAGTTAACAGAGTGTAATGAAAAACATCTATCTAGTCACAGTTTCAGGCTGTGGTTGTTATACAAATGACAGATAATGTATATAAGGGAACTAACACTGTGCTTGGCATATCGATTAATATTAAAATGTTTACAGCTATAAAGATAGCCCTGGAATATTCACAGGTAATTATTTTTTAGCACTAACTGTCTACCTGGTGCTTTATCTCATTTATCGTTTACATTAACTTTTTGAGATACTTTTGGAGGTGAAACCCTCAAAACTCAGAGAGCTTAAATAGCACAAATTTAGAGAATGGCTGAGATTATAATCAAACCTGGGGTGACTGACTTCCAAGCCTTTGTTTAATTTCCGTACTATCTATTACATCTCTCTAGGAGATAATTTTATATATTGTCAGCAGAAAAACAAATCAAACATGGCCCCTTCTAACTTGGAGAAGCTGATAACAATGATACACAAAAGCTGATCTTAGAAAATGCACCCCCGGGCCCCTGGGTGGCTCAGTAGGTTAAGCAGTTAAGCGTGAGACTTCAGCCCAGGTCATGATCCCATGGTTTGTGAGTTGAAGCCACTTTTCGGGCTCTGTGCTAACAGCTCAGAGCCTGGAGCCTGCTTCAGATTCTGTGTCTCCCTCTCTCTCTGCCCCTCCCTCACTCACACTCTGTCTCTCTGTCTGTCTGTCTGTCTGTCTCTCAAAAATAATTAAATATCAAAAGAAAGAAAGAAAGAAAGAAAATGCACCCTAATTCCCTGCTGAAGGTCCTTCACTTAGTGTTTTCCCTACAGCTTTGCAGTTTTGTGAAAAGCCCCACATGAGAGGTTTTGTTCTTAGCATGGGATGTGGCCTTTACGACTGAATACCTGTTCTCAAATTCAGACTGCGTCCCTACCCACCAGGTGTGTGTCTGTGCATATGAAAACCAGAGAGAGTGACTCTAATAGACTAAATTGGGATGCTTTCCAAGGACATGGAGTCATGGGACAACAGATCTTATACAACTTAATCTGACTTGTTTTGGCATAAAAATGTTTTTTACAGAGTTTACAGTCGCAGACACTGGTGAGGCTGGGCAGATCCAGCTAGGTATTGCTATTATTTGTTTCATGTTAAATTAAAAAGGAACAAATTACAATGCAGCAAGTCCTGCTTCACAGAAAAAGCTATCTTTATCTTGTAAAGTCCTTAACTTATCGGGGTACCTGGGTGGCTCAGTCAGTTGAGCGTCGGACTTTGGGTCACGATCTTGCAGTTGGTGAGTTCAAGCCCCACATCTGGCTTGCTGCTCTCAGAGCATACCTCAGATCTTCTGTTCCCCTCTCTCTTTGTCCCTCCCTCACTTGCACTCTCTCAAAAATAAATAAAACATTAAATAAATAAATAAATAAATAAATAAAGTCCTCGACTTATGGAAGTGCATGAAGAAAATGTGTGATGGCCCTTTGAAAATCACATTTCCTGTTGTACGGGCTTGGGGTGTTCACAGAGACTTTGCCGGCAGTCCAAGCTACTGGCATTGCTCGCGCACCTGGACTTCTGGTTTAGTTTTCCTGTTTGACATTCCTACCTCCAATAGGACTGAGACCCAGACCGGAGTCCCAGCATACTTGGCTGGGTCCTGACTATTTTTGCTCCAGGAATCACGTGTGCATGGGCACAGGTTTGATGTTTCAGGCCCTGCTACATTTTACTTTCAATCACTGATTTGCCCCTGTGTGTCCTTGAGAGGTTTATGTCATTGTAAATACAACTACATAAGAAGAGTTTCAGTGACCAGAAGTAGCATGATAAATTAGAAGAAGGAATAAATTCCAGGGCCCCAGACCTGAATTTGCTTCATTGCCTTCGCAGTATGTTCTTGGGAAAGTCAGTTATCTGCTATATGACTTAGTTTCTTCATTGGTAAAAATGGGGATAACCATTTTTATTCTTAGGGCTTTTGTTAGAATTAAACAAGATATCACATGTATATATATATAAAACACTGTGTTTAAGCTAAGTAGATGTTCAACAAATTTATGTTTTTCTCACCTTCTGAAGGTAAAGGAGAGCTTCATATGTTTAGAAAAAGAACTCAAGTTAACTTCTGCATTAGGTGATACCCAAGCTCAGTGTCTCACACTGCTGTACGCTGGGATTGTTGAACTTTAGGCTGCATTGCTGGGACTCATGACAGCTGATGGGGCCATGCATTGCTTACATCATTGTTGAGTATTTGCAAGGAAAATAAGCAGCATGATATCATTTAGAAACAATTACACTCCATACACTTTTGTTTATTTATCTGTGTATACATGTTCTAAAAATTTATATTTATACACACTATGGCTTGTTTTGTTTTGATAGGATGGGTGATTGTTTGTGCTTGGAAATCCTAAGAAACAAAATATTTTTATAAAATGTTCATGGTAATCAAAACATAACTTACGTGCCAGAGAACACAATCATGGATTTCATCGGGGCTATAGACATAGAGAGTGCAATGGAATAGTAGAGTTTTCTGCCTGAGACAGAGCCTGGACCTTCACTTCCTGGGGGGTCCAGTAATGGTTCTTTTACAAAATCAACACTCCCTGCAAAATTGAACATGAATCTTTGAGCTTTACATGGTGCTATTAATTTGAAAATAGCTGCATTCTAATTTACACTCATTTTTCTGATATTTAAAGAAAATGGAGAGCCACAATGTAACCACTGAGACTGAAAACTGGCACAACTCCACATACAAGTAGTTTAGCAAGTGTATCTGATAATTTTTTTAATGTGCTTCATTCCTGTACAGGATATGTTTTTAATTATAGAGAAACAGATGACGCAGACCTTGCATGAACTGAGAAAGAAAAAAAAATGATCAGCGGCAATTAACCTGAATTGTGAATAATTTCTCAAATCAGTCACATTCTTGGCTTAATTAAGGTTATGAGGTCTTGCTTCAAGTGTCTGAGAATTAAGATGAATGCTGGGATCTATTGAATGGATTTGTGAAATCTTTGTTATAGTTTCTGCATTTTCAGGATGATATTGCAACTATAGGTATATAATGAAATCTAAATTTTGTTTCCATTTTCTTATCAATCTGAGGGATGTACATCAGAACAAATTCTCCAGTCTTGGGTAAAAATGTCAGAAAAAGACACCGGTGTTTACTGTTAGAAAGTGAAAATATTGGGGCGCCTGGGTGGCTTAGTCGGTTAAGCGTCCGACTTTCGCTTAGGTCATGATCTCGCGGTTCGTGGGTTCGAGCCCCGCGTCGGGCTCTGTGCTGACTGCCAGCTCAGAGCCTGGAGCCTGTTTCAGTCTGTGACTCCCTCTCTCTCTGACCCTCCCCTGCTCACGCTGTCTCTCTCTCTCTCAGAAATAAATAAAAGCATTAAAAAAAAAAAAAAAGAAAGTGAAAATATTTCCTGCAGACCTTTGTCCTCAGTTTCGGCACCCTAAACATGGAGACAGGAGACTCAGGAAAGACAATGAAGAGACAGTGTCAGTGCAGTGCAAGCTCACATTTGATATCCATCCAAATGTTAGTAATAACGTATGTTAGTACTAGACGGTATCTTCAGCAGGAGTACTCCAACTCTGGCATTCTTTGCTATAATTTGACCTCATCGTTAAATGCTCCCTAACCAGGCAGGGGTCTGATGTCTGTGCTACTTCTGACAAGCCTACTCTTGCTGTGGATGGTTCTCCTTACCAAATGCTTCTTGTAGATAGAGATCACAAAAGGTAAGTAAGGGTGTTTAGAGGATGCTTCTCAAAGGCTCTGCTAATATTAAAATACCTTCTTAGAGTTAACTATTGGAATAGATTCAAATATAGTTTGCACCTTATCCGCAGAGCTCCTCCACTGTCTCTTCATGTGCGGGGTAAAGGGATCAAGAGAAAAGATTTAGTGTGAATTACACACACACACACACACACACACACACGCCTATTAATAAAGATACAAAATGTTTGTTTCTTACAAAACACTTGGAACAGTTTAAGTCCCTAGGGTTGAGACCTCTTCACTTAAGAAGTTTGGCATTTCATCATTTTCCATGTACAAAATGTAGTTCCACATTCTCCCTATGCCCTAAATTGCTTTCTGATGTTGAATGATATGAATAGTCAAGCAACATTAAATTAGTCACACATCTCTAAGTTGTCCAAAGTGATTGAGCACCTCCTTTTAAAGTGCCCCACAATTGGGGCGCCTGGGTGGCTTAGTCGGTTAAGCATCTGACTTTCGCTTGGGTCATGATCTCGCGGCTCGTGGGTTCGAGCCCCGCGTCCGGTTCTGTGCTGGCTGCCAGCTCGGAGCCTGGAGCCTGTTTCGGATTCTGTGTCTCCCTCTCTCTCTGACCCTCCCCTGCTCGCGCTGTCTCTCTCTCTCTCCTAGAAATAAATAAAATTAAAAAAAAAAAAAAAGTAAAGTGCCCCACAAAACCATAGAATACTTGAGACAGTGTTGAGAAGGGAGGAATATTCCAGACAAGAAATGGCAAGTTTAAACTTGGGGTCAAGAAACAAAGTAGTTCAGAAGAGTACAGTTCAAGGGAAAGGAATGATGAAGTTAGACAAATGGTAAAGGTCATGATGGATTTTGTAAGCCTTGTGAAAGAGTTTGGAAAACAACGATACACACCATTAACCAAAAAGAGAAAAATGTCAAGGACGTTTGTACTAAAACTTAGCTTGAGTTGTGTGGTCATTGATGCAATCCAACCTGGGCTGCTCATATTTTGATCAGTTTGTCATCTCTGAAAGAAACTGGTGGGAAGGTTAGTAAAGATATGGATACTCCTGTGCAGAGCTGTTCAATGGAATCTTCTGCACTGTCAGATAACCACTATTCATATACAGCTATATAACCATTACATGCTTAATTGTTTTCATCTTTGTCTTAATTGTATTCTCATCCTGACTTTTTTTCACTAGCTTATGCATATTTATATTTTCATTTTCCACTCATTTTTTACTTTTTGGTTTTTTAATGTTTATTTATTTTTGAAGGAAAGAGAGAGATAGAGTGTGAGTGGGGTAGGGGCAGAGAGAGAGAAACACAGAATCTGAAGCAGGCTCCAGGCTCTGAGCTGTCAGCACAGAGCCCGATGCTCTGGGCTGGAACTGGTGAACAGTGAGATCATGACCTGAGCCGAAGTCGGATGCTTAACCGACTGAGCCACCCAGGCACCCCTCATTTTTTAAATAATAAGAGAAAATCACAATAAAATGGTCAAAAAATTTTGCAGTACCACTGCTCAAGACAACTTTAGAGACACTGCATAGCATATAGGAAGAAGTAGTAAGAAATAAGTGTTTATTAGCTAATTATAAATCTCCAAATTTGGCAAGGAAAGGTCATGCATAATAACGGTGCCAATGCATAATCCACAAAAGCACAGATGTAGAAAAACAAATGTATCAAAGCCAAGAGTTGCCTCTTCAGTTCCCCCTATTTCACTACTGTTTATCTTTTAGCTTAGATTTCTATGATATTTCTGTATGATGGAGAATCACACCAGTGTACCTCAAGCAGGGAGATGTAGAGAAGAGGTGGAGATGATTGGGCAGCCCTGGTAAAGAAAAGTAGCAGAATACAGATATTTACTGAGCGCCACCTAGGTGCTTAAAGATGCAGTGAATTATCTCACTCTTCACAACAGTCCTTTGGCTCATCACACAAGTATTTCTTTGGTACCTGCAATGTGCCAGGCTCTGTGCTTGGTAAAGACCAAGGATGGACAAGATCGAGCCAGTCTCTGTGCTTTGAAACTCCTATTCTAATACAGGAAACAAAGAAAGAACTAAACAAAGAAGCCAAAACAAGTTACAAATTAGAACAGGCACTATGAAGAAAACAAATGGGCTAAGGTAACAAATAAGAAGAAAAACATATTACAGATAGGAAGTTTAAGAAAGATTGCTTTGAGAAAGTATTTAAGCCATTAACCAAAGGAGGAAACAGAACTATATATGCAAGAGATTGGGGGAAAAAAGTGGAATAGCATGTGCAAAAGTCCTGGGTGGGAAAGATCCCTATGTCTACTGAGTAACGAATGGGCTGGAGAAAGAAGGGGAAATATCATTAGAAGGCTATCAGTGGTGATCTCACTGAGAGACAAGCTTTGTGTGGATTAGAAAAGCAATATTCAAGATGAGGAGTAGTGAACAGTATCAAGATACATATTGGAGGTAAAGATATCTTTTATGGTAGTGTTTGCCACATGTGCTTATTAATATCCCTTACATTAGCAGAAAGGAAATAATTTAAAAAGTTAGGAGATTAACCAAGGATCTTACACCAAATAAGTGCAGGATGGTGGTTATGAACACTGCCTTTCTTAAAGCCCTTTCCATGCATTGCATTTCCTAGCTCTATTAATTCAAGTGCAATGCAGGTTTTTACGGAATCTTAAAAGTAGAAGCTTTTGCCAGTCTAATGATTCTGAATTAGAATATGTTTTAATAACCTGGACAGCATACGGATTTTCAGTTCACAGATCCATAACTTCATTTCATCTTAAAAAGGCACCAAACTCTACAAGAACTTCAGATATATTTGCTCTGCCCCAAATACCAAACCACTTCATATTTCTTCTAGAGATTTGCAGTGTTAACATCATGTATATAAAAAGTTTTCCATTGACTAAAGCAGCAGTTTGTAGCAATTTGAGCCATATGCTATTACACCTAAACTGGGTAATTTCAGTGACCAACCTGTTTTTTCAGCTTTGCTAAAAATATCTGTATCTCCCTGTATTTAAAATGGCCCTGGTTGCTGAAAATCTCCCACCATGCCAAGTAAGTCAACACAAGAAAAAGGCTTGAAGTAAGCAGGGCTTAGCCTCAAAAACTGAGCTGAAAAGGACCTTGCTTTCTAAACCCAGTACTTCTGCACTTAATTTCTTCCTTTTTATTCTATTCTTATTGT
Source organism: Crocuta crocuta (assembly GCF_008692635.1). Classification (NCBI taxonomy): domain Eukaryota; kingdom Metazoa; phylum Chordata; class Mammalia; order Carnivora; family Hyaenidae; genus Crocuta; species Crocuta crocuta. Next base: position 1,219,661 of record NW_027532158.1, read on the forward strand.
TGAGATTCTGGGGGGTATATTAATGCTGCTCACTAGTACTTCCATTTCTTTTTCTCAGAATGTGGTAAGATTATCTTCCTCACCATCTTCAATTGACACAGCATGTTACTTTCTCTAGAAGCCTGTGGGTGCCTCTCTAAAGGTCTCCCCTTTGCTACTGCAGATCCGGCCATGGAAACTGTGATTAAATGGACTCCCTGATGAGATGACCTGCACACCCAACCCCCAACAGGCAGACTAGGTGAGGGCAAATAAACTTCTGTTGTTTCAAGAAACTAAGATTTGGGGTTTTATTGTTGTTGCTGCTGCTAATGTATACCCCTGTTTTCTTCACATTCTTCAGGTGAAGGGAAATACACATTTCCAAATTAGGGAAGTTTGACAGACGGTATAGCTGGCAGAAGGTCAGGAGGCCTTCATTCAGATGGATCTGTTTTTTATCGATCCTTGCACTTTGCTTGCTCACCGATCCCTCTTTTATCTCATCTGAGAAAAAGAGACAATAACGTAAGTGCAGTATGACAACTTGTCAGGTGCTTAGCAGGATGCCAAGCCACAGATGATGTTCAATGAGAATAGGCATCTTTGAGAAGGGTAATGGTTACTAGACTAAGAATCTAGAAGCGTATCTACTCATGGACTTCTGACTGAATCTGAAGAGACTGCAGATTGGCGGGAAAATGACCATTTATCCCTTCACTTCCCTTTCTATCCCTGGAAGCTTCCCCCTAGTCACAAGCACACCTTTCTGTCCCTTTCTGTGTACCTGATGCTCTCTGCCTTCCTCCAACTCCTCTGTCATCAACCGCTCCCAGGGAAGTATGTACCATTCATCAAATCATTCATTAAAATATCTGTGTTTTCCCAGGTTAGTTATGAGACTAAAACTGCAACACTGTATTTCTGGCCTTAGGTGAAGAAGGGCAATGGGAAACCTTTCACCTGAACCCAGGACGACAGAGAGGATGCCTTTAGCTTTTTAGGTCCGCTAAGCTGGGTGGGTCTCCTGGTTAGCCTTTAAAGAAGACTTTCATGAAGCTGTCCAGAGTGCTGGGTGAAGCACCGTGATAGTTTGGCAGGGTCCTCTATGGGCTCAGGACTAGCAGTGCTAGTGGTGTGTGTGTGTGTGTGTGTGTGTGTGTGTGTGTGTGTGTGACTCTTGAAAATGGACAGGGGCCTTCTGTACTGTCTTCATACTAAACCTCACAGCAATCCTGCAAAAGGGCACATTAAGATCTTTGTTGCAGATGATGAACTGAAGCTTAAACCTTTTAAGTCATTTCCCAAGTTCACATAGATGGAGAGTGGAGGAAGATGTATCCCAAACCGGCACCTCTGGTTTCCAGGCGAATCCCCTCTTTCCTCTCACCAGCACAGCTTCCTGCCTCTGGAGAAGTAAATTCAATGCTGTCTCTTGATTACAACAGCTATGCTATCACAGAATGCAGATATTTCTTTTTAGTCGTAGCTGGGAACATGAAATTATGTTTTCTACATTTATAAAATAACTGAAAGAGACAGAGAGGAAAAGAATGAGAGCTTTTAAAAAAAACTGCAAATATACTATTGAACATGAAATTAAGTTGAGGTATCCTGTACAGCCATGTGTTCTAGCTAAAAAAAAAAATCCCAAAGCTTCAGGTCATTTTCTTCTTCTACATGAAGAAAGAGAAAAGGAAATGGGGAAGGATGCTACATTTTTAAGACCCATCATTTCTCTAAGAAACTATCATTGTTTTCTTATAGCTAATATAATTTCTAACATCTTATCTATTTGCAGACTGCTTTAAACATTGGCAACAGTTAGAAAGTTATAGTGAAAAGACAAGATTTGTGGCCAAATGAACCTGGGTTTGAATACTAATTCAACCATCTGAAGTTATAGACCTTGGGAAAGTGAGTTAATTAAGCCCCACTCTAGAGATGGGCCTCAAACTTCTCATCTCTAAAATAAAAGTTTATAGTAACAATCTCATGGAACAGCAGTATTATATATGATAGAGATTATAAATCACTTATATATTGAAAATTTTTATTTTTTTTTAATTTTTAAAATCATTTCTGAGAGAGAGAGACAGTATGAGCAGAGGAGGGTCAGAGAGAGAGGAAGACACAGAATCTGAAGCAAGCTCCAGGCTCTGAGCTGGCTGTTAGCACAGACCCCAACGCGGGGCTGGAACCCACCAACTGTGAGATCATGACCTGAGCCAAAGTCGGACGCTTAACTGACTGAGCCACCCAGGTGCCCCTATATTAAAAATTTTTTAAATGTTACTTCTCCTTTCCCTTTGCATCATATAGATTCACACTGTTCTCTAATTTGTATTCCCAAGTAACACACAATCAGGTGGATTTCATTGATTTAATAAATATTGGAAGGAAAGAAGGGAGAGAGAGAGAGGGAGAAAGGAAGGAAGGAAGGGAGGAAGGTTGGGGGAGGGAGAGAGGCAGAGAAGGAGGAAGAAGAGAGGGAGGAAAGAAGGAAGGAAGAAAGGAAGGAAGGCAGAAGGAAAGAGAGAGAGAGAAAGAAAGAAAGAAAGAAAGAAAGAAAGAAAGAAAGAAAGAAAGAAAGAAAGAAAGAAAGAAAGAAAGAAAGAAAGAAAGAAGGAAAGAAAGAGAAAGAAAAAGAAAGAAAAAGAAAAAGAAAATGGAAGGAAGGAAGGAAGAGAAAGGAAGGGAGGAAGGATGGAAGGAAAATTGCAGGCCAATATCCCTGATTAACATAGATGCAAAAATCGTCAACAAAATATTAGCAAACCAAATTCAACAGTACATTAAAAGAATCATATACCGGGAAAAAGTGAGATTTATTCCAGGGATGCAAGAGGGTTTCATACCTGTGAGTCAATCAAAGAAATACACCACATTAACAAAATGAAAAGATAAAAATCACATGATCACCTCAAGGACAGGAAAAAGGGAGGCAGGAAGAGAAGGAAAAATCTTCATTAAGAACAATTCTAAAATGAACTGGGGACATTTTCCTTCTCTGAATGGTCTGTTATTGTTCTATCAGCAGAGATTGGAAGCACTGGAGTTATCCTGTCCTTGTCTTCTTTCCCCAGCAGTGACATAGTTAAGAAACGCAAAAACTTTTTATAACATTATTATAACATTTCTGATGATATCATGATATCATGAGAAATTGGTCATTTTTTTCACGAAGCAGAACGTCGTGCTTACAAGGCTTTTAGCTCTGTTTGATTTTATCATTTATTCACCACTGAAATTGTTACAGAAATATATTTTAGAGCCACTGATCTCATCTCTATACAAAATTACACATTTATGTTTCAGACAGCCGACCAGATACCTAATGTAAATTAAGAGACAGAGTATTTCTTAATACTCTTGCTGTTTGTAACTATTTCCATCCTCACCTGGGAGGAGAACATCTGCAGGTTTGGGCAGTTATCCCCACCCTAAAGAAAGGCTAAATTATTTTATAGGTTCAGAGTCCGAAATGTGAAATGTGAGATTAAGTACATGGTAAGTGTTGTCAAATGGATCATATCGATGCAGTTCCTCTATTTCCTACAACCATTAGTATTTGGACAGATACTCTGGGTAATTACAGGCATTTATAATTAGGTTTTGCTGGGGAACCATTTCAAGAAAATAATTTCGTCAGCTGTGAACCAGATTAGCGACAGCCTGTTGTTGAACAAATCTCCTGCCCAAGTGAGACAACAGCAAGGCATGTTGATACAAAGAGAACTTTAGAACTATGCTAAAAGTTTCATTATTTTGCCAAAAACGATTGCATCACTTCCTAGGAACGTAAGTACGTCTCGCGAACCTCTGTTTTTCTTTTTGAAAAGTATGGGGGAAGTATGTAAATACAGTGATGAAAGTAAAAAGTACAGCCAGTGGGATTTTATTGGCACAACCTATTAAGTCAGGATCAGAGTCACAATATGTGCATCAAAAACAAAGACTAAGCAATGTTCTGTGTGATCATGAATAGCATTTAGAGGCCTCCAAAGTTCCAACATGACCCAGTGTCAACAGTTGGACCTTGACTTAAAAGGACTAAGAGAAGCCTCTGACCCTCAACCCAAGATGAGACTTTAAAGAGTTTTTTTTTTAATGTTTATTTATTTACTTTGAGAGAGAGAGAGAGAGAGAGAGAAGGAGCAGGGAGAGAATCCCAGGCAGGCTCTGTGCTATCAGTTTAGAGCCTGACACGGGGCTCAATCTCACAAACTGTGAGATCATGACCTGAACAAAACCACGAGTTGGACGCTTAACCAACTGAGCCACCTAGGTGCCCCCAAGATGAGACTTTAATTAGCAGAAAAAAACAGATATGCAAATGCCTGTTATGTTCTTTTGAAGGCTTATCCGTGGATAAGCACAAAATTGTAATTAAAAATCTCCAAATAAGCTAATCTAACTGAAGAAGGCAATAGCTGGACTAGCATTACCCTCGATGCTCATTAATAGCATCATATTTGTTTGAATGCCTCCTTCAAATGATGCTGTAAATCCTTCAATATCTTCTTTTAAATGGGTAGCATCTAGCATCCTATAAAACTTCAACCTCTAAGTGAATATGTTGCTTTTATTTGGAAACTACCAGGGAAGAAACCTGACTGTTCTAAACAGTGAAATCAACCTGAGATGATAACTTAAGTACAGGAATTCCTACAACCTCTCACTCTTTCCGACATAAATAGAGCAATTTGACTTCAGTCTAATTGGATCATTTATAATCTGATACAAACAACACAAATATCTTTCCCAACACTTGTTTATGACCTTTGTATTGTTTAGTTATTTACTGGAAAAACTTCCAGGTATGTCAGTGTCAGAAATATGATCACTTTTGAATTGTCTTTCCTAACTGCAGCCAGGGCTGACATGCATCACTGAGATTTTTATTCAGTCCCTAAACCCATTAAATTCAGAAGCAGCATCATTTTAGGTCTTAGTACTTTGGAGTTTATGTTTGGCTTCCTCTCTAACTCAACCAATACTTCTGTTATGGGTTGAGTTGTCTCCTTCAACCCCAATCAAATTCCTTTGTTGAAGTTCTAACCCCCAGTATCTCAAAATGTGATCTTATTTGAAAGTAGGGTCATTGCAGATGCAGTTAGTTAGCATGAGGTCATACTGGGATAGACTGGTCCACTATGAGTGGTGTTCTTATAAAAAGGAGAAAATTGGATAGAAGACACTCACTGTGTGAGATGATACACCTACAAGCCAGAGAATGCCAAACAGTTAGCAAGCCACCAGAAACTGGGAGGGTACCATGAAACAGATTTTCCCTGATGCTCAGGGAAGGAACCAATCTTACCAACTCCTTGGACTTCCAGTCCCCAAAACTGCAAGAAGTAAATGTCTGTTGTTTAAGCCACCCAGTCAGCGGTTCTTTGTTATGGAAGCCTAGCAAACTAATACACCTTCTTCACTACTGTGCTAGCAAATAGTCTCCTTGGCTCATTAGAGATTCTTTTTTTATTCTTGCTCCTGTGTATTAAATGGAAATATATGCATGTTAGCCATGATCCCAGGAGTTGTCTTCAAAATGATGGCTATTTTTAAAATGGATGCTATCCAAAGCATTGCTTTGGCCTTCCAAAAGATGAAAAATCGTGAGACTTAGAAGGAAAGCAAGACAGTTTGTCTTCTTCTTATACCTTCCTTTAAAAAATATGCACCACTGGGTGCATACTAATAGGGAAAAACATTTTAATAGAACAACAAGCATCAATCATAAATAGAGCCAATTGGGCATTTAACCAGTGTCTTTAAGATGGGAGCTAAATAACAGAAGGATTTCAAGTAAGAAAATAAATAATGAAGTATCTTTGCTATCAGGAAGGAGAGAAGGCCCTGGCTTTAATCATTTGGGAAACCAAATAGGATTCACAGAAACAAACTACTGCTTACAAAATAGAAAAGGAAGTAGTAATATCCAGGGAAGATAATAATCAGCACCTGGATTGAAACTTTGACTTTCCTAGTCCTAGAACAATTTGGACTAGGCAAATTTCCTACTACCACTCCATTCCCAGCTTTCAGATTTCTGGGCCACATTTGATATATGTAGTTCGCAAACTACTGATGGTAATTCAAGTTAACTCTTTAGAGGACAGTTGGAGATTTGCAAAGAACTTGTAGCAAAATTTCTTGGGGGCCCTATTATAATCCTGTGTTGCTTTGGCATACATGTAATTCCTATCTCTCAGATCCAGATTCCAGTCACTTACTCAAAATTGAGACATCCTGTAAATGACTTTCTTTGGGCTGTATTTTACCTCTGGGGATTTATAGTGGTCTTAAGAATAATGGCCTCACATATATCATCTCTAATCTTTGCAGCAACCCTACAAGGTAGGTGTTACTTACTCTGATTTGCAAATAATGAAACCAAGGCTAAGGGAAATTAAATATAAAGTCTTCAAGGTCACGTAATTACCTAGTGAAAGTCAGGATTCAAATCCAGGACTGTCTAACTTTAAAGCCTGATCTGCCTCTACAAGATTCCACTGCTCTGCCTTTAAGAAATGCTGGATCATGTTAGAGAGCAATATTTCAGTTTGTTGTTTCTCTTTGAGTTTCTAAGAATGCATTTAAATTTTTGTCAAGTGAGATAAGGTTGTGGCACTCTTTCTCAGCTTTGTCTATTACCTCCATAGAATCTCTGCCAACACCAAGTATAAATATAAAACTAGTTATGCGCATGGAAAGCCACCATTAAATAGCTATTCTGAAAGTATGTGTAACTGGCTGCCTTAAGTAACATATGGACAGTTTGGGCCTTGAATAATCTTGAATTATTGCTTTTGCTCAAACTCCTAGCTCATTGCTGCACATCTCCCTTCTGTTCTTTCTTTCACCAGCAAGGACTTGTTGAATGCCAAGTCTATGTCATACACCAGACTTGGAGAAAAACATATTTCCTGTCTTGGTTATGCAAAGAAGATGGGTAAGTAAACCAACAAATTACGGCACAGACAATTATTTTATCATTATGAGTTCCTGAAAGAAGTGATATTTGAGCTGAAACTCATGAAAGCTGAGTTATGGTTAACTATGTAGAGAAGAGAAGGGAGTATCTAGCATAAAAGGAACAGCATGGGCAAAGTACAAAGGCATGGATGGAAGTTTGGCATTGCTGGAAAATAGGCTGATGAGGAAAGAGACAACAGTCAGCAGAGACTAGGTTGTAGAAAGTTCCATGGACTAAGTTAAGTTTTCTTAACCTTAATCTGAAGGCCAAAGGAAAATGTTAAGGGTGGTAAGAAAGAAAACGACATGAACAGATTTTCATTTTATTAAAAAAATATCACAGTGACAGCAGATGTGGGAGATAATTGGAGGGCCCAAGACAGGACACAGGGCACCAGTTACTGGGGTAAGTAAGACAGAAAATGATGGAGGCCTAGATTTAGACCATGGCAGTGAAGATGGAGAGACAGAACTAAGAAATACTTGTAGAACCAACTGACCTTAAAGGTTGGTTAGATCTTTAGAAAAGAGGTTAACTCAGCCATTTGTTTTCCTTTATTCCAAAGTTTTACTATGAATATATTACTATCGTTTCCCCATTCTCTGTTTATTCTTAGTTTAACATTCACTTAATTTTGCTTGAATATCTCTTATTCTTCACCACTACCAGAAGCATTATCACCCACTACCACCACCCCAACAGTCAGCAAGTATTTATGAAGTACATATTACTAAGTCATACTTTATCCAATCTTGTAACAAACTTATAATCCTCTGTTTACTCCTGAATTTCTATTAGTAGTCTCTGTTTGGCTTAATCCTGTATTTTTAGTAAAAGGCGAAAGATTTATATGATCTGAAGAGAAACCAGAGTATTTAATCCTGTATTCTTAGTGGACTCTGTTTTCCTTTCTTTCTTTCTTTCTTTTTACTTTTTTAATTTGAGAAAGAGAGCATGTGAGATGGGGAGAGGGGAAGTGGGAGGGGGAGAGAGAGAGAGAGAGAGAGAGAGAGAGAGAGAATCTTAAGCAGGCTCCAAACTCAATGTGTACCAGAGGGGTAGGTGGGAGGATGGGTTGAACAGGTGAATGAGATTAAGAGTCCACTTAACATAATGAGTACTGAGTAATGTATAGAATTGTTGAATCACTGTATTGTACACCTGAAACGAATATAACTCTATGTTACCTATACTGGGGTTAATGATTTTTGAATGGCACAACATCAAAGAGGAAAAGTAAATAGAGAAACAAGTGTCTGCTAAATGCCACCTTTACCCATAGTGCGCATAGCTAGTTGTCCTAAGCATTACTTACAGAGATGCAGTTTCATCGCTTAGCCTCTCCATCAAGTTTTTATTGAGTAATTTCCATGAGCTTAGCCCAGTGCTAAGCCCTATAGATACAAGAGATACATAAAACATGAGTCCTGCCCACAAGGAGCTTACAATATGGTTGGGAGTTTTGTTAAAACAAACTATAAAAGCTCTTAAAAATACATTATGTACAATTATTTTTATATAAAAAGGCATCTCAGATAATGAAAAAGAAAAGCCTTAGAACTTGAATGAAATGTAGCGTAATTTTTATCCACGGATGAGCCTAGAGATATTTTGAACTAACAAAATATTCAGTAAAAGCCTAGATTAATAAAAAAAATATGAGCACAAATATTTTTAGGACACAATTAAACATTTAAGTAATGATTGTAATTAAGAGTATCTCAAGCTAGGTATATTTTATACAGATCCTTAAAGTACCTGAATAGTTACCATTATCTTAACAATATGTTTCTTTTGAATGTCCTTCCAACAACTGAGAATGCTGAAAAAAACTTTTGTTCTCTTAGTTTACATGGTTCCTTTATAACCTGGGTTTTATTACTTATTTCATTCTTAAAAATCATTCTTACAGATAGTAAAAATGTGGGTTAATTCAACTCTTACTGAATTTTCATAAAATTTATGGACCAAAGTCCCTTTATAACTATAAGACACATATACACATTAACATATAAAGTCCCCTTATAACTGTAAGACACATATACACTTTGACATATAAAAGATAATAACTAATTTTCTCCTCCTTTCTTGAGAGAAGTTGGATAAACATAGCTTCTGATGGAAGCGCAATCTTCCAGCTCCAATATGCCCTGTTTCCTTAGCTCACCCTGGCCCTACACCATTCCTCTTCACATGACCCCGGCCCAACCTCTTCCTGAAGCAGAAGAGCTGGATATTTGCTTGTTTTTGTTTGTTTGTTTGTTTCACACTGGGCTGCAGTGGTGCCATAAGAAAGCACTAGTTCTGCAACAGGACAGAGTCGGGCAGAAGTTCATTGTTCCAAAGCAAAAGTCATAGGTCTAAAATTACCTAGAGTATATTATATGTAGTCAGGAGCCAGGTCTATACGACTCACCTGGAAAGCATTTTAACATCAAAGGCTTGTCTGCATATATATTCCGTAGAGCCTCACAGAAAGTACTATAATCACAATAAAACTGTCAATCAAGTCCCATTTCTCCACACCTAACCTTTTTTGGCAGAAATTTATTTTATTTTCAAGGCTGGTTCTAATCTCAGCGTAATCTCATTACATAATTATGGGAATCCATGTTTGTGAAAGATAATTTTAAAAAGGAAGATGAAAGCACTTGTTAAAGTCAGTAAGTGTGTTGCAAAATCATGGATGTAGTATTTTTAAATCAGGAAAATTTAACATAAAATTTCCTGAGTTGAATAGCCACATGGAAACAAAGAGCTTTCTATCACATTCATTTAAATTTGCAACTGCTAATATTGTACATAAACGTCATCTTTATTGAGAATTTATCAATTAAGGACATCTTTCTTGGTGTCAAATACTGAAGAAAATATAAGAAAAGGGTCCTGTCCATCACGAAATAGAATGTTGTTAAAAGGAAAAGACATATACGATGAAAACATTTCAAGAATAATATAATAATCATCAAAATGATCCCTATATAACTTCAGAGTGGGATAGAGGTAGGAAGAGAACAGAGAAACTTGAATTTCAAGGCTTAAGGACAAGGTGAAATTTGCACAAGTGGGAGATGGGTAGGTTTTACGTGGGGAAAAATAATCGTGAAGTATTATAAACAAGAATAGTACCAAGAGATTTGAAGTTGATTCTGTTCATGACTTTTAAACCTACACAGTCAGGAAGCCAGTTTATATAGTTGAAATTGGGAACTCATATTTTATAGTTGGAGATAAGTCTGGATAAAGGATTAATCACAGTTAATACCTGTTGAGTATATATTGTGTAAGGCTCACTTTACATACATTATCACAATAACCCCATCACAGGTAAGTATTAATATCTTTAATTTGTAGATTAATTCATTGAGATTCAATGAAATTAATTAAATTTCTCAAGATCACAGAGCCAGTGACTGGCACAGCCAGATTTAAATCCAAGTTTGATTCCAAAACCCATGCTTCTATTATTACATCATATTGTCTTATAAATGGAATATCATAGAAACCAATCTCACACCCCACTGTACTGTCAAAAGAACAATAAACTTGGAATCAATTACTTACAGTTGGCTCTAAATTCTTACTTATATTAGCCATGTGACATTGGGCAAGCCCTCAGTAAACTTGGGCCTCTTTTGCAAAAATAAAATAATTTTTTATTTTTGTATGTGTGTACAGCAAAATCTTTGTGTGAGTTACATAAAGCCATTCAAAATACAAGTTTGAATAAAAGTAATTGTGTTTACAGCTAATTCAAAACTGGTTCAACTATTTAAATAAATGACTCACTGTTTTGGTTTAATCTATTTGACAGAGATGACAATGGAGTCACAGTATAGGTTCCTATGGCAAAACTCCTGATACATTTTATCATGTCTTCCTTAGATGGCCTAGTAGGTGAAAGCAAAGCCCTTAGCATAGTGCCTAAAGAAGGGACAGTCAATAAATATGTTCTGAATTGAGTGAATGAGGAGGGGAAGGGAAAGAGGAAGAGAGGGGGAAAGAAAGTACAAAAGAAAGGAAGATCGGTTGAATTTAAAAGCAGGTAAGGACATTAGATGAAAGATATTCGATGACTCAAAAGTATTTTTTTAGCTTATTTATTTTAAGAGAGAGAAAGACTCAGAAAGCACAAGTCAGAGGGGGCACAGAGAAAGAGGGAGAGAGAGAGATTATCCCAAGCAGACTCCACAATCAGTGCAGAGTTCAATGCAGGGCTGGAACTCAAAATGTGAGGTCATGCCCTGAGCCAAAATCAAGAGTCAGATGCTTAACCAACTGAGCCACCCAGTCGCCCTTCAAGAGTATTTTTTAATAGCTCATAGAATTTCTAATTTGAGTTCAGACAGAATAGATTCCTTTACTTCATAAAAAGTAACAAAATTGATATTTGATAGCCATTTAACTTACTAATTTTGCCCTTTTGTATGCCACCTGAAAAGAAATTTTAGAAATCCTGAACCGACAGTGGTAAATCAAAAGGCTGTGCCTGGATTTTTTATTTCTCGAACACAACAGTTAATCATGTAGCCTCATTATTGTTTTCTGTGACACCTTAGGAGAGCCCTTAGCTGCATCTAGTCCTTTTAGTCTTCAAGGACAGAGAAATAGCACTTCAGCTGATTCCTGAGTTACAAAATGACATATAACCAGAATACAGACCTAAAGACCTTTAGTTCCAAGCTTAGCCCAGAGGACCACAACATCTCCAACACGTTCATCACACATTTGGCATAAATATCTTTTGTCAGGGTACACTCCTGCCTCCATTTGGCACCCCCTTCTATTTCATTAAAGTTTATGCCCTAGTAATTGAATTCTTGCTCTCAATATGTTGACTTTCACTGTTGAAAACTCAGTGGGAGTAAATCAAAACTCCTGTAAAATGTAAAGATGCCCACACTGGTTGAGATTCGGGCAAAGGCTTGAAGTTGGGGGAACACTGAAAAATGGGTTTTTCATTTTCTCACTTTTTCACCATTCTCTGTGAAATCAGGCTCAACTTCTTAAATATGTACTCAAAATCCAGTCCCAGGATGCAATTTAACACTCACAGACACACATTATGATAATAAATCTGGCTTCACTGAGTATTACTGACAAGAAAAAACATTAACTTAAAAAAAAAAATGAAAATGAAGAAATAATCCAAATCAAACACAAATTCTCCTTCTCAGGTGGGAAGAAATACACAAACTCAGGGAAGCAGGAATTTCAATAACAAGTTCAGCTCCGTTCTTTCATTATCTGTTAGAATAGAGAGAGAGAGATGTAATAAGCATGGGTGGTGGGAAATTTTGTCTGGCGTGAAGAGAGGGTATAAGTGAGAAACACTTTGACTTTGAAACATTCTTTTTTTTCCTGAGTTTTAAAAAAATACTTAGGAAGTTTATTTTGTAAGTTACACAACCTTTACAATTGTTCCCATAATTGGATCTAGACTGGTTGCACAGTCACTCTGTATAAAACATCCTGATTTGAAATAATTACATGTGTGTTTTGTAAATAAAACCAATTTAAATAACTCTGGGATTTTGGATCACTTAAGCTTCTGAATTACTTAATTATGCTAGGGCTATGCTTTTTATGAGTAATTATTCTGGTTTTCAAGTTTATAGTCCAGTAGAATAATCAAATCATAACACTGTATCGGTTATAGCCACATTGAATAATCTTGTCATAAAAAGAAGCCCTAATCAGTGTACAACAATACCCTAAAAAGATATAAGGATGAACTCAAATCTAAATAGCCATGAAATATAATTTTTCTCCTATCAAACCAACAAAGTGTGTGTTTGTGTGTGTGTGTGTGTGTGTGTGTTTAAATAATATACAGTGCTGGTTAGGATGCAGTAAAGCAGAAACTCTACCACATTGCTAATGAAATTTTAACTCTATAATTTTTTTGAAAAGCAGTCAGACTATACACATCTTCAAAGAATATTAAAAATTTGCATGTTAATTATTTCTTAAAGTATACTTATGATAAAAACAATCACAAATATTTTTTAAACTACATTTTATTCTGTATTTAATGATATAGCTCTATTCATTATGGTGCCAAAACTGAACACAGATTATGATAACTAAACTATAGCATATCCTTTTAATAGACTATCGTATAAATATTAAAATTACTTTTAGAATAATTTGTAAATAGTCTGGGGAATGTTTATTTTAAGTTAAATTAGATAAAAACAAGATACTATAATGCACATATAATATTATCCTAAGTATGTAAAACAAAATCAAGGAAAGTACAGGGGAAAAAGATGAGAAAGAAATTTACTAAAATGATGGCAAATTTTTTCTGAGGAGTGGAAGTAAAGTTTAGTAAGCCGCTTTTCTTTCTGATTTTCTGTGTTTTTCTAAGTTTCTATAGAAAGCTTGGCCTATATTTTTCTAATGAAGAGAAAGGGCAATGTGATTTACTTTTAAAAATCAAAAATGAAAGTTAGAGTGAGCCTACCAATAAAGATATGGGAACTGGGTATCTCTCTTCTTTTTCCTTCATTTATTTTCCAAAGAAATCTGCATTTATGGCAAAAAAAAAAGTGCCAAGAATAGATGTACTACATGCAGATATTTAAGGAAAGGATGTAGGACTATTGAGTTGATTAAAAATTTTATTGACTTTGAAGCTACGTTCCAGAATCTATCAGCTTACTGGTATACTTTAGGCATTGTTGCACACTATATCTCTATTGGAAAACACATTTTGATCTTCCTCTGAGGAACAGAAGTGATTACCTTTCAGTTACTTCAGCCATGAGAGAACAAATGGCCAAAGACATTGAGCTTCTTAAATGTCCACATCCATCTTAACAACTTACATGGAGAAGTGGAGTCCTTGTACCCAGCCTCACCCAGGGAATGAAATAAAATGAACATGCTGACTTTCCATTACAATAGAGAGTTCAACTTATTTGAAAAGCCAAGTGTGCTATGTTTGAAAAAAAAATTAAAACTTTTCACATCCTTTCATTAAAACAAAAAAAAAATCACATAATGGGATAATACCTAGATTATTCATTCATTTAGTCCTATAGTCAATAACAGAAATATTGAAATAAGTGTTTTAGGAAGGAAGCTAATGCTTGAAATTTAATACGACTCACTACACATTGTATCTGGCATTATGTCCTGCTCTCTAGAGTGTCCATTCTTTGAAATACAAGTTTTATACAAAATAGATCTAGTCAAAGGGCAAGCAGGAGTGTGCTAACCATGTGGTGAGCACACTGAGTTCTGATGTCTAATCATAACAGTGTAGCTTAGCCTTAAAATAGTCCTAGAGACTGTTAGTACGAAAAATCCGTGACATATAGGTTCTTTTACTGCATGAGAGTTGACTAGTCACAAGATCAGCCTGGACCCAGTTTCATAAAGTTCTTCTTGGAGGATATTTAAGAGAAGTTGTAAAAATAGCAGCAGTTCCTCTGAGGAATCTAGTTCTCCTTAACCAGATGTGTGTGCTTAACCTGCACTTTAATTCTTAAGGATATTTTGTCTTTGCAGCATGAACACAGATGAGAACAGAGATAGGGAAAGGCTCTGCTGTAAATCTAGACAGCCTCTACATCTCACCTTTCCAACTGGTCACTCCACATCAGGGTTGAGGAGCACTGGTTAGGTAAGGAGGTGGAGCTGGATGCATAGTTGTTTGTGTGGTGCCTGATCTGTGAACAGACAGAGGGTTTCAGTGGACAGAATCGTTGATGATGATCCCTTTTGTCAGATGACTCTTCCTTGAACATTTTTAAATAGAAGTGGAACCGAAAATCTATTCATCAATTTGCATTGGCCATAGCCAACCAAATAAAGTTATTTTAGATCTTATCTTCCCAAGATTGCCTCATTTCTGCCCCCAAGCTTTGACCCACCTTCTGCTTCCTCCTACAACTTCACACCATATAGGACTTGAGTAGAGACCATACCTAAAAGGACTTCTAAATCCCTAGAGCAGTTATCATACCACTTGTTAAACGCTGAATGAAACTTACTGGCTTCAGGGGTACCTGGGTGGCTCAGTCATTTAAGTGTCCAACTCCTGATTTTTGGCTCAAGTCATGATCTCACGATTCATGGGATCAAGCCCTGCATCAGGCTTTGTGCCACCGGCCCAGCTTGGGATTCTGTTTCTCCCCCTCTCTGCCCCTTCCCAATTCAAAAAATAAAAAAGAAACTTAAAATAAAAAACCCTCACTGGCTTCAAATTATTGGTGTAGGTAAATCCAATTCTACCACTTACTAGCTTTCAGTGACTTTCTGTTACTCCTAGGACAATGACCAGAATTCTTCGCATGACCTCAAAGGTCCTTTTTGATCGAGCCTCTGCCTGAAACTCCAGCTTTGTTTGTTCAGACCACACTAGCCATTATGAATATCATGAACTGTGTCATCATCCTTCCTACCTCAGGGCCTTTGCACTTGAAGCTTCCTCAGCCTAGAGTGCTCCTCCAATTCCCTCATCACCTGGCTGATTCCTACCTGTCCTTCAGATCTCAACTTGGAATATCACTTCTACAGAGAATATTCTGACTATTGACTAGGACTGGTCCCCCACTATGTGATACCCACGATTTTCTTTTCAAGAGCTAATTGTAGCTTGGAAACAAAAGTTATTTTTGTGGTTATTTAATATTTGTTACCACCTCTAGGCTACAAGTTTCATGCCTAGTTTTACTTACCACTGTGTGTCCAGCAGCTGCCACACTGCCTGGCACATAGGTCGTGGACAGCAAGAATTTGTGGCATGAATCAACAGTATTCTCCAAATAATAGCTTAAATTCACTGGATTCAATAAAAACTACTAAGAAAAAAAATATTTCCTCTATATACATTTCTTAGTAATTCTCTTGTAAGAAATGGGAGAAAAATTAAATTCTTACCCAAAAAAATGTTACAAGAAAAAACAGAAATAAATGAAATTCAGTATTTCCTAGTCAGTCTTTTTTATTGTGTCCCTTAAGTATTTTTTTCTGAAAAGTTTAGTTAAGATCATTTTAAACAGCATGCCTATTTCAAGTAGCATAAATTATGTAGGATGTCCAGATGGACATGTAGATCTCCAATTCCTGACTGTGTTAAGCAAATAGGTAACTTCTGCTCTAGGAAGGCAGTGTTATTTGAAGGACAATAAAATGATATGTCTTCTTTGCAACAAAAATGACACTTTGACCACACTTCTATTTCAGCACAAATAGAAAACGTTTAGTGGCACTTGCAATAGAAATATTGGGGCTTTGGAAGAGTGGTCAGAGTTAAGGTCAGAGAAGGAAAAAAACCAAACAAACAGGATTTTCTATTTATTTTCTGAACCTTTCAGAATCACCTGTGTGCTTTGTTAAATAATCAGTCCAGTTAGATAGGATACCTACACTACTGGACCCTTATGTTTTTCTCTTCTTGCTATTACACGATGTAATTTATTGTTTGGAAGTCTGCTTTAACAAAGTAAAGTACTTGGGGTTATTTGTTGGCTTAACTTGAGGAGCAGATACAATTCTAGGCATCTGAATATCATGTTTGTCCAATGTCAAGTAACAGAAAAAGAAGGAACTGATGGGGTACCTGGCTGGCTCAGTGGGTGGAGCATGTGATTCTTGATCTTGGGATTGTAAATTCAAGCCTCATGTTGGGTGTAGAGATTATTTAAAAATACAAATTTTAAAAAGAAGGAACTGAAGGGTGCCTGGGTGGCTCAGTCAGTTAAACGTCCCACTCTTGGTTTTGGCTCCGGTCATGGTTCATGGGTTCGAACCATGTCAGCATGGAGCCTGCTTCAGATCCTATGTTCCCCTCTCTCTCCATCCCTCCTCTGCTCATGTTCTCTCTCTCTCTTTCTCAAAAAATAAATAAACAGTAAAAGAAGAAGGAGGAGGAGGAGAAGAATTAGAAGAAGAGGAAGAAGAGGAAGAGGAGGAAGAGGAAGAGGGAGAAGGAGAAGGAGAAGGAGAAGAAATTGAAAAATGAGCCATTGCAAGGTAATATGGGAAGAACTGGAAACTTGGAAACACGGTATGGTTCTCTGTTGCACTCTCTAAACCACTCCTCTTCAGTGAGCGCTATTTCCCTTACAAACACTCCATGACTCACTCCATCATTCTCAGAAAACTTTGCTTTTCTCTCACACCTGATTTCTGCAGCTTATTCTGACCCTGCAGCCAGTGGCTCATTCATTTCATGTCAATTTTCTTTCCTATTTATCTCTTTTATTTTACCCCTTCTCTCCAGTCTTTGTGCCCTTGTTCTTCTGGTTAGTGAATCAGTTTAACCTATATGAAATTGACAGTTTTGTTGGATCAAAAATGGTTGGATATTGGAAATTATGTATGGTTTAACTTAGTAACAGCCTTTTAACTAACCAGTGTTCTGATCCAAGTTTTTCTCCTCTTGAACATACCCTTCGTATTACTTTTAAAGCAAACCTTGGAAAATCCTAAATATCTTTGAATGTTCCCCATTGCTATAGGATGAAGTGCTGAAGTGCTGAAGACCCACCACTGAGTGACTCCAAACTAAATCTCCAGGTCAGTCTCTTGCCTTTCCCCTTCACCAAAGCCTTGCTTCAGTCCCTAAACTATGCAGTCTGAGACCGGCCAGTGCTTTTTCACACTTACTTACCGTGGAGTTAGCTATTGCCTTTCTAAAATGCCTCTCTCTACTTCCATCCAGAATTAATTCTACTTATCCTCCAAGACACAGCATTTCATTTTCTTGGCAAAGTATTTCTCCCATTATTGTATTTCGATAACATTGTACATATTCTTTAAATTGTAGTTTGTTGGCTTCTCTGATTCACAGTAAGAGCTTAACAGTGGTGAATAAATTGATTTCTAAGTAAATTATTGGGTCTCCTCTTGGTCAATATTGTGAGACAAGGACTGATCAAATTTTTCAGCACATGTAAGAACCTACTACGTGTAAGTCACTTTTACAGGTGTATAATAGGCTCATATTTTAAAAGATTCCCATGACTTAGAAATGCATAGTTTCCACATTTCCCTTGAGAATATCTATCCTTACATTTTACCTAACTGTGTATTGCTTCTCTTCTCAGGACTGGGAAGAAAGCTTAGACACTCAGTGCACATTTATAAATGAATGAATGAATAATAAGCAAGAATGAACTTGGACTGAGTACTCCCAGAACAAGAACCTAAGCCAAGGATTTGTATTCAAGTGACTTATTAAAGATGTGCTCCCAGAGAAACACCAGTAAGGAAGTGGGAAAGTAGGACACAGAAGGAGAAGCCAAGCAAGGAGTGCAATTTTAAGTGATTCCAGCCTCAGTCTGAACCTTTGGGAAACTCTGGAGTTAAATCACAATTTCAAAGTTTGTCTCACTTGTAAACAAAGGATCTGGGCTTCTCTACTCCCACATCATCAACCAGTGCTTCTTTGGGGGGAACAAAACCCCTAGGCCCTTCTGGCTCTCCCCTTGCCTCTGAAGGTCAGAGTGTGAGTAGTTATCAGCCAAACAAGCAGAAGTGGGGATGAATACATAGAACTGCTGTATGGGATCTAAGAGGTTCTGGGTAGGACTCCAATTATGTGGGATGCGCTACCAGCCACATATTTAGCAAGATGTGGCTGGTAGTGGCAGAGGCTGCCATGTGCATAGATTGGAGAACTCTGGGAAGGGCGTCCTGTGGAAAATCACCTCCACTCCTGCTACTGATGCTTAGGATCCCTTTGGCTAGGGAAAAAATTTTTAAATCCATATGGAAAAGCGATATTTAAAAAGAGAATTGCCTGGTGTGGAGGAGAGAAAGGATAAAAAACACCTATGCAGAACCCACTGTAGGTGAGGCAGTGCCAAGTTTGTAGGTGTTATTAAATTTAATGCTTTGCACGCTGGCTTTCATCCAAACTCAAGTATGGGTCCTTCTGAGAGCGTAGGATGTGCAGGTTCTGATGGGCCTCTCCTAAACATTTTATGACTTGTCACCATGAAGATGGTGTCCTTTATGCTGCCCAAGATCTTCCTGCTCAAGATAAGTCCTCTTCCTCTTGTTTGAGTTAACCTCATAGGTATGTGGGTTTTTTCCCCCAAATTGCCAAATATGTATGATATCCAATTTGGCAATGATCCTCTGTGGATATGACTGCCCAAAGGTTTCAGGTAAAGCAACCTTATTTTCTAAGCCGTACTTCAGAATATTTTTTAAGGGTTCCAGTTAAGATAGAAGATGGTGTGTGTGTGTGTGTGTGTGTGTGTGTGTGTGTGTGTGTGTGTGTTTGATCTTGAATTTGAATTTGACTTTTGGACCAAATTGTTTTCCTGTGGAAATTCTGGTAGAAAGATTGATCTATAAGTGGCCACTCAACAGACACCTGAACACAGCCTGGTTGTTTTGTCTACTGCCATGGCTTGTTGGTGGCCCCTGGGCCATCTGTGGTTTAGCTGCAGATGCCTGACGCCTGTGTTCCCAGACCACTCTGCCTCTGTTGAATACTGTGTTTGTCTGTGAGTCTCCTTCCAGAATAACCTGGCTGAACTCCACATTAGCTCACTAACCTCTTCTCATCCGCTGCCTGGTGCTGAACAGCTGAGGGGTATGGTAGTCTGCATTGTTTTCTTCAGAATTGCAACACCAGATTTATAACATATTTTAAAGGCTCTCTGGCTTTCTGAAGGACATAGAAAACTATTTGATAAGTACTTATCTCCCATCACTTCTAATGACCTGTGTCCTTGTTACAGATCCTCCTCCTCCACAGCTATCCCTCCTTTCTCCCATCCTTCTGTCCACTGGCTGTGTTCCATCCATCTTCAGATATTCCTAGACTTCCCTTATCTTGAGAAATAAAACACACAGAAACACATGTGCTTGACTGCCTGACCTTTCCTCTTTCTGTACAAGTGGTCTAATTACCTCCCATTTCACCATCAGCTTCTCTACGTGATACATCTGCTACTTGTACTTCCTCTCCTTTCAAAGCTCTCCTAAATAATAGCCCATAATTACAAAGTACTTTCTGGTTTTTTTCAGGCACTGTTCTAAATGTGTCACAAATATTAATGCATTTCATTCCTTAAAATTGGCACTATTATCATCTCCTCTTGACAAATGAGAAAACTGAGGCACAGAGAGGTTAAGCAACTTGTTCAGGGTCACCTGCCAGTTCGTGGCAGAGTTTGGATTCAAATGCAGATAGTCCTCCGCACAACCCCTGCTGAAGGGGCCGCCATGGGCTGCCATATTTTATATAAGGATTCTATACATCCCAGGCATACCCAATTGGAAAAGGTATACCCACCCAAGGCATAGGCTAGCCACTGATCTATGACTTTGCCCGTCAAGGAACAATGAGCTGACATGACAGAGATTTCTTTTCTTAAGAATCTGAATTTTGAAATGTTGAGGAAATGAGGACTAGAGTGGGACCAGAGCCATAAAGAAGCAGATACTGTATGCAAGCACAAATCATGAAGTTAAGGACTTATATGGACAGCAAAGAAAGAGACTCGGTAGTTGGTAGTAGAAACACAGTGAGGCAGGTAGAAAATAGGTAGGTCCAATGTTGGTGAAAGACTAGTGCGGAATTTTATTTATTCCAAGTGTTGATTCTCTTGATTCTTATCCATCCTCTAACTCCAGACTGCATATTCCAGCCTATAATATTCCATTACAATAAACCTTCACTTGCTTGAGCTAACCTGAGAGGTACTCCATTTTTTATATCCCAAAGAACCTAACCAATGTCTAGGTAATAATATTTAGTTCTTAACGTTTAGGTAATAATGTTTAGTTATCCCCAATAACTAAACAATGGCTCTGCGGAAACCCTAGATGATGAGTTGGGGAGCTGGATGCCATTGATCAATCAAGTTTCTGTCCTCCAATTCACCCCATACACTGTCCCTACAGCCCTCCTCATCCCAAATGAGCACCATTTCTATTGGAAATATGCACAGCTTTGTTTTTTTTCACGGGCTAGTTCAGATCCCACTTTCTCCATGAATGCCTGGGTATCATACCAGACAGAAGTGGATCCAGGTTTTGAGGAACCTGTAAAGTATGAAACTTTTTTTAATAAAATAAGTATGAAAGTAGGGCCAGGGTCGAGGAAAGACCTGTGCTAGGGAGGGGCTTTGAAGCTTGAATTTCATTAGCTTCACCCTATGCCTGTCTGTCTTTGATGTCAACTCAGGAGGAACTTTTCCTTTGTAAAATTATCCTACCAGGTACTTTTATAGCAATGAGTATAATCACACAGACCTGCTGGATAACTTATCACAGTATTATATTTTGCCTCTCACTTTGGGAATATCATTTGTGACTGGGCTGCAGTATTCCTTCTTCCGGGGGTTTTGGGAAGAGATTTTTGATGTCTAACAGATCTACAGTTGCATGGATGAGTATCAGTAACTTACCCATTTAGAGGACAAGAATTTTTTTTTTAAGTAGCCTTCATGCCCATCACAGAGCCCACCTGGGGCTTTAAGCATAACCCTGAGATCAAAAATCAGACGTTTAACCAGCTGAGCCATCCAGGTGCCCCATATTCTTTAAATATTTAAAGACCTCTAAATATTTTTTGGATTGCGAACAGTATTGTTTCAGTCCCCTCTCCACACCCATGGCAACCCACCTATCATCATAGCACCAGGGAAATGGGAGAGTGAGACCCAACTAGAAGGAGGAAATGCATGGAGAGACCACAGCAGACAAAAGCCCTTCTGGTGCTGGAAGGAACGCACTAGATGTCCTTACTGCTCCACAAATCCCTCAGCGTCAAACCCCATATGTGGGAGGATGACAAAAATCTAGAAACCGCAAATAGAAAAAAGGAATGGCTACATGTTTTTGAGGACGCAGCCTGCCAGGTTGGCCTGGCACATATGTATGGACACTTCCAGAGCAGGGGAATGGCAGAGAGGAGGCCCTCATAATTCTGAGTGTCCTTGGCCTCCACATGGTGAAGGTCCCCCAGAGTCTCCCTGTGGCCTATGGAAGAGAAAGGAAAGCTGAACGCCAAAAAGACGACAATGGAGCTGATATGTTTAGAGCCAGAGTTGTTCCTGGGATTAGACAGCCAAAGCCAATGTCTAGAGGAAAGAAGTGGCAGAGTCTTAAGGGTATGCTGTGCCAGTGAGAAAACAATGGGGCCAAATCAGAAAAGAAGAACCGCAGTGCTCAAAATGTGCAGAAGAAGCACCAGATTAACAGCCAGCAGCTACCCAGCAACCAAGAGGGCCAAAATCAACTCTAGGGAGAATGGGGAGAACCCCACAGACAGGATCAGGTTTTTTGTAGACAAGTGGCCTTTCCTCATCTGCCCTCATTATCATGACAGGATATAAGCTTTCTCCTTCAGATGCCATCTTGGCTAAGAGAAGGGGGTAGGTGGGAAAAACTCTGAAGCAAGAATATTTCCCTCAAAGAGAGTAGTTACTGCAAAGTGAAAGAAAAAAAAAAAGCAGATGGACAGCATACTTTCAACCGTTAAGTTTAAAAACCCATTCTCTACTGCTCCACCTCCCAGCCCCTGCTGCTAGCCATCAGAGACCATGGATTTGTGATGAATTTTTGTTCCACATACAAAATTTTTAAAAAGAAATTTAAAAACATCTAAGTTGTACACTATACAATTTTGACCCTAGCCATTAACAAATGCAGAGACTGTTAATAGCCACACAGATGCTAATAGCACTGAATAAATATGGGACTACCTTTATAAATCTGAATATGAGCTTTTAATTTTCCAGTTCAATGCATTATAAAAGTAACCAGGAAGGAAAATGAAACAGTACCCAAGATGACTAATAAAAGAAGGCCATCCTAATTCTAAACAAGTCAGGTGTATGTGTCTAAAAACAAAATAAACCTTATAAAAGATGTAAGATTTGTTCTATTGTATAACTTATAATCAGAGACAGTCAGTGGAGGGTCTTACTGTGATTTTATGTCCAGGCTTTAAAAGGCTAATGACAGGACATACAGCTCAGATAATAAGAAAATAATTTAATGCACTCTTATAGTATATTACCAAATCAATAGTTGAGAAGGATTGAGTAAGAGTAAAGACTATGGTTTATCATAATTGCCCTGAGTAATGAATTTCATGATAAATTAATCCTTGTCCTCCAGTTCAGAGCTGATTTGTCTGATCTTTGTGCACTTCAGTATGCTGGAGGATTTCCGAGTCGTTGAAGCTGCAGATGTGATCACTGTCTGAGGCAAAACGCTTACATAGCTAGGAAGTGTCTTGATTCCCTGTCGTCCCATCTATTCTTAGAAATAACACACAACCACCCACTACAATCAAATTGAATCAGAGCCAGTGTAACACTGTCATTAGATTAATGGTCAAATACTAGCAGAAACTATCAAGGGTCTTTTTATCTATCAGGCAAATAGATTCACCTGAGTAACAGTGGCCAATTCAATTTAGCATTCATTGATTACCTATCTTTCTTGTGTCAGACATTGTGTGAAGCATTAAAACAAAATCTTGACTCGTCACCAGTAAAAATGTTATAAACTGCATGCAATTAAATAGTATTCATTATGTTGTATACATATTTAATGGTAATGAAACGTCTAAATCCTCAATGCATTCCCATTTCTGTAAGTGACAAGGACAAAGAATAATGATGATAGTCCCATTACTCACAATTTGGAGTCTAGATCTTCTGTAAAAATTTAGAAGTTAGTTATTTAAGTACAAAATAATTTAGCAAGTCATATATTATTCAGCTTCTCTTATTCTTAGCAATATAATAGTAATACAATACGTAATAATATAATAACTATGATCCCCAGGCAAAAATTTAACAGATTCTCCAATATAAAATAACCCAAACACATAAAAGACACTTAAAATGTCTTGCAATACAGCTATGAGAAAGGACAATCTGCCATTTGCAACAACATGGATGGCACTAGAAGACATTATGCTAAGTGAAATATCAGAGAAAGACAGGATATGATATCAGTTCTTTGTGGAATCTAAAAAAGCCGAACTCAAAGAAACAGAGAGTGGGACGATGGTGCACCAGTGGATGGGGGTTGGAGGCATAGGACAGATGTTGTTTAAGGGTACAAACTGGCCGCAAGTAGTAGGTAAGCCCTAGAGATCTCATGTACAGTATAGTGACTCTAGACAACAATACTGTAGAGAGACAAGCTTGCTAAGAGACTAGGATTCAAATTATTCCAACCACTAAAAAGAAATGATAATTATGTAATGTGATAGAGGTACTAATTATCACTTCAATGGCAATTGTGTGAAAACATAAATGTATCAAATTAACATGTTATGTACCTTAAATTTATACAATATTATATGTGAAATATATTTCAATAATAAATATAGTATATAAAATAAGGAACTATGCTTTGACTACAGCAGAGATTGCCAGTTGCTTTCTAGTATCCATTCCCTCCTTCTTTATCTGATTATTACTTGGCTCCAATTAAAACACTGCATTTCCAACACTCCCTCAGTTAGTTGTGGTTGTGTGACTAAATTTTGGCCAATTATATGTAAGGGAAAAGTGATGACACTTCTGGGAAATCTCCTTAAAGGGAAGGGAAACATTCTTCTTTATTTAACCTACTCTCCTTCCTCTGAACAGAGCCAAATTAATGGCTGGATCTCAATCAGCCATATTGGACCATGAAGCAGTACATTAAGAATGGCTAATAATAGCTTCAAACTCTGATGATCAGGAATGGCCCAGTCAGCCCTGGATGCCTACATGCAGAATTTATATAATTTGGAGAGAAATGACCTTCATTCTTCTTGTAGCCATTGTCATTTTTTTTTTATATGACCAAACCTAACACACTGATAAAGCATCCTGCCAAGCTAGAGTAAATTTTGGGCAGTTGTCAAGGAAACGCCTAAAGTAATACAGAGAAAACTGTACTGATAAAAGAAAACTAATGGTGTTTTCATCATGTCTAGCTTAAAATGAATCAATTAACAAAAATGTGCAATCCTTGAGGCTTTAGGATTTAACAGAAGGAGACTGGTTTGGGAGCCCCAACACAGATCACGTCCAAAAATTGAAGATGATTTCAAATTGTTTGCATATCATTTTCTCAAAATTTGTATAGTATTTCTTCATGATCGAAGAGGAGTGTCATATTATCAAACCACTATATAATACAAATCTGGTCTCTCTCTGTGCTGGGCTTATAACACAGTTCAGAAATTGATCATAAAATCTAGTCTTGAATCTTAACTCACTTTAAACCTGGACAAGCTTGCTTAAATTTTCTAAATTTCAATTGCTTCATGTATTATATGGAGATAATGATAACATTTGACTCCATTTCCTTTCATAGGAAATAAATATATATCAAAGTGTTATCAATGTTATTAACATAATTTTGGTGTATTCACTTATGTTTCATTGGGAGAGGCTCTTTGTTTTCAATTTTCTGAGCTAAATGTATTCAAGTATTTACGTTAAAAGAATACCATTGGGAATGGGTATTTGGCTAAATTGCAACTGCTTCTTTTTTAATCAGCATATGAGAAACACAGGAACAGACCCTGAAAATAAATTTATTAACTATGTAGAATATAGAGTTGGAATATGTCACTCACTGACTGAAATCTAAATGTTATATATAGCAAATTCCCTTTAACCTGGAATTAAGGATCCAGCAGAATTTATTTTCACAGCATTGAACAATTATCAATGGTCATAAAAATGACTCTGGACCTACAGAAGACTGGTGTATATTCTAAATTATCAAAGACATGTCATCAGCAATGGAACCAAATTATTTTACTAACTACAGTGTACCATGCCACAGTCTTCTTTATAACAGGTAGGTTCATAGCAATAAAAACACTAAATTATCTGAGAAGTCTACCTGGAACAGAATAACAAAGGTTTAAATTCATTTTACAAATAGTCAGGGTAAGATTGAACTCCTTACTCAAAAGAAAGTAGGTTATTTGAATTTCATTGTTAAGAATGGCTTTCTAAGAGGGCACCTGGATGGCTCAGTCAGTTAAGCATTCGAGTCTCGATTTCAGCTCATGTCATGATCTTACAGTCATGGGATCAAGCCCCAGGCTGGGCTCCATGCTGGGCATGGAGCCTGCTTGGGATTCTCTCTCTCTTTTCCTCTGCCTGTCCTCCCTCACCCTGCTCACACTCTCTTGGGCTCTCTCAAAATAAATAAATGAATAATATCTTTAAAACAATGGCTTTCTGGAGCACTTGGCTGGCTCAATTAGTAAAGCATGCAACTCTTGATCTCAGGATCATGAGTTTGAGCCCCGTGCTGGGGAGTAGAGTTAAGAAAGAAAGAAAGAAAGAAAGAAAGAAAGAAAGAAAGAAAGAGAGAGAGAGAGAGAGAGAGAGAGAGAGAAAGAAAGAAAGAAAGAAAGAAAGAAAGAAAGAAAGAAAGAAAGAAAGAAAGAAAGAAAGAAAGAAAGAAAAAGGAGGGAAGGAAGGAAGGAAGGAAGGAAGGAAGGAAGGAAGGAAGGAATAGAATATAAATATAAACAAACAAACAAACAAATAAATAAATAAATAAATAAATAAATAAGAATTGGCTTCTGGGTTGGGATTCATTTCAGAGTCTCCCTGATTTGTATCTAAGTAACCTGAAGCTGCCGAGTGATTAGTAGTGAAAGTTCTCTTTCTGTCATTCTTGCTCAATTTCTGCACCCACACCATTAGAACTTGCCTTCTCAAGTATGATTCTAAAACATGAGATGCTCTACAAGGACATGAACGTGGGGCTTGGCCGTGGCCTCACATTGTAGAGCTGACAGTACAAGGAAATGTGTGGGTGAAGAGCAACTGTCTTGATGGGTGCCAGTCTTTCTTCTCACTCCTCTGTTCTTAACCTCACTTACCTGCAACTCTTGTCAGCAAGGCTGACTGGCGGGACATCCTCTCTCCTGTCCCCTCTATCTATACTCTCAGTCTTCCCATATAAACTTGCTTGGTCCCTCTTCCTTTTCACTGCCATTTTCAACATACTGTCTTAGCCGGAAGGTGAGGGAATCAGTATGTACGTGGAGTGAGAAGGGAGGAGAGAAATGCACAGGACAAGAGCACGAGGAGATCCTGGTCCCAGGCCTTTCTAGGGACTGTATGGAAATTCAATCCCTGCCTCAGTCTCTGATGTGGGCACTGAAGAGGATTTTGAAAGGGACCACTTTCGTTTGGGTATGTTCTATCTTACCAGTACCTAATCTTCCAGATTTGTCCCTCGTTCAACTTTCACGCCCTTCCTTGGCTTCTATAAAGAAGTCCTGTCCCAATTCGTCACCAAAACTGAACTATTCTATGTCCCATTCTTATAAGGCCCTACTAAGTAGCTAGAGCTAATGAAAATAATTGTTTCTGGGATATTAGAGAGTGGCAATGCTTTATTGTATTATTTTTACCTACATAATGCATTTACTTTCTATGAGAAGCCTCCCATGTCTTTGCTTAAAGAACCAATTCTAGAATTTTAGACCCTAGGGTGGGTACTGTGGAATCAAGAGAGATTTTTTAAATCTTTAAAACATAATAATAATAACCCACACATAATTTGTTTTACTAAATGTCAAGCACCTTTTTAAGTGCTTTACATATTTTAGCTCCTTTGCTGCTCATAACAAGCATAGAGGAAAGGGTCTACTAATATTTTGACTTTACAGATGAAGATACTGAGGTACAGAGAGGGCAAGTACTTTACTACAGTCATAGAACTAGGAAGTAGTTGAACTAGGATTTGAACCCAAGTAATGTGGCTCCAGAAACTCTGCTTCCAACCAACTAGATGGTGGTCAGAAAACCCACCAAGGTTGAAATTAGCTTGGGAAGAAGGCATGAGTGCTGGTCTTGTGTCTCCCTCTAAGGACTTGTGTGACCTTGGACAAGTCACTTCAACTCTGAGTATCAGCTGAACTAAATTTGTAGATTATGTTCTTATAATTTTTGGATATTGTGATATAATAAAAATACATATATTTTAGTCTTCATCCTCAGCTACTGAAATAATGCTGAATGATAAAGGTATCATTATGATATTTGGTTTTTGTCCTCATTTCCTGAAAAAGATCCAGAAGGATAGAGGTGAAAGGAGCATCTTTTGGTATTCTTATATAAGAAGCCCCCTCAACCTCATCTGAGTTTATGTTAATGAGGTGACTTTCAGAAAGCCCCTAAGATGGTAGGCTCCTGGTCAGGGAAACTGACCATATGATTAGAGGGTTGGCGCTTCTAATTCCACCCTCTGACCTGTGGGAGGAGGGGGAACTGGAAATGAGTGAATCACGAATGGACAATGATGTAATCGATCATGTCTATGTATTGAAGCCTCTATATGAAACCCTAACCTAGGGCGTTCTGAACGCTTCCAGACTAATGAACACATTGAGGTACTGGGAGAGAGGTATACCCAGAAAGGACACAGACACTCTGAACCTCTTCCATACACCTTGCCCTACACATCTGGTTGTTTCTGAATTGTATCTTTTTATAATAAACTGGTATCTAGTAAGTAAATTGTTTTCCTGAGTTTTGTGAGTCATTCCTGCAAATTACTGAACCCAAAATGAAGGTCCTGAGAACCTCTGATATATGGTTGTTTGTCAGAAGTCTGAGAGGCACACATACTTGTGATTGTCATCTGAAGTGGGGGGCAGTATTGAAGACTGAGCCCTTAACGTGGGGTCTGCACTAATTCTGAATAGTCAGCATCATAAGTGAATTGTAGGACACTCAACTGTTGTTGTAGAATTGGTGGGTGTGGGGAAAATCTCACATGGTTGATGTCAGAAGTGTGGAGAGTAGGGTGTAGAAGAAACAGTGTTTTTCTTTTAAAAGCAGAACCATTACTTTCAGGGAAATTCCAACTACAAGCCTGATATATAGACAGATAAAAGAGAGATCTTGAGCCCAGGCTACACTAATAGCTGGACTTATACTGTTCAAAATCCAACCCATCACCCTTGTCCCTAATTCCACTACACATATGCGCGTGTGCACGCGTGCACGCGTGTGCACACGCGCACATGCACGCACACACACACACACACAGTAGCTCCTGCAGATAAGGCTCTATTGAACCCAGTTGAAATCCTCTTGACTCAATGGTCTCCACAGCCTCTTCCAGCAGTAGGATTCTATGTAATTGTTTGTTTAGACACACCCAGGAGTAAAATACCAAAATATGTTCTCCTCTCATCAAGTGGAAATAGCTAAGAGTCAGAATAGCTTAGAGTCAGAAAAAAAGAGCAAGGAAACAAGTCATCTTTTCACTTGATTTCCTTTAGGGCTCAAGAAAATATGAAAGTACTAATTTATTTTTTTGTTTAATTTTTTTAAAGTTTATTTATTTCTGAGAGAGAGACAGACAGGATATGAGTGGGAGAGAGGTAGAGAGAGACACACACAGAATCAGAAGCAGGCCCCAGGCTTTGAGCTGTCAGCACAGAGTTCGACGTGGGACTCAAACCCACGAACTGCGAGATCATGACCTGAGTTGAAGTCGGATGCCCAACTGATGGAGCCACCCAGGTACCCCAGAAATCTATTATTTTGTAACTTAGTCTAAAATATTCGACACATTAGATTCCCTTCTTTCTGCAGTGCATTAAACCTGGGGTGATGCTCAGGAGCATTTCTGAAAGTAAGTCAGCTCTGTAGGTTCTGAAGGGGTCGGAGGAGAGTCAGAGTGCCTTGGGGAGGCTCCTTCAAGTATGCTTTTGAGTTTTTCAGTCTTTGAAATGTGTTATGTTGCATGCTTTGCTCCTGGAGGGTACTTTGTATCCCTGTGCAGCCCAGCATAGTAACAGGCAGACAGCAGCCAAACACAACTGTGCTGAGTGAGTGAATGGAAGATTGAGTGAGTGATAACTAGAACTAATGGGGAAACTGTGGTCCAATGATAAGAGCACCTGACAGGAAGCAGAATAGTGTTACCAAATGTTAACCTATCAAAGCGTTGGAGCTGTGCTGATAGTTTTCTGTTCAGCTTCCTTACATGTCAAAAGGAGGTGTCAGAATTTTACTTGAATACTCTCAGTTCTTGGAAGGGAAGTATTTTTTCTACTGTATCAGCCTCTGACTCCACAGCAGGGCTGCTGAAAGGGCCCTAGAAGAAAGCATGCGGGTTCCCAAGCTCAGACTATTCAGATCTTGTGGCCCAAGGCTGTCCTGCACCTCATGCCATCCTGCCAACCACAGCTGCCCTCCTCCCTGCCAGCCTGAAACGTCACCTTCTGGACTGCCCATCCCCCACCTAGGGCCGTTCCAGAGACATAGGAATCAATATAGACAAGGTTTTCCCTTCACATTACCTTATAAACTTAACATGACTGTAAGAAGTGTTTGCACGCAATGAGACTAATTCGATACTTTTCAATTAATAACTTAAAATTCCATCCAATTTAATACTTTGCCCAATGATGGCGCCAAGGGACCTTCACTGGGAAGGGATAAGAGGCATTCTGAGTGACATGTATGCCCAAAAGTTTGGATGCCATCATCTCTAATTTCAGGGCCCCAATTGTAGTTAACAACTATTTGCTGAAACATGTACTGTATATCGAGCATTGTGGTACACTCTGTAAGCCGTAATTTTTTTCTCACCTAAAACCCCTTCTTGGACATCCTCACATTTTTTATTCATCCAATTTTGCTGCAGTCATTAAGAGACATTTAAAACATATTCCTATGTCTACTATGTGTCGTATTTCAGTCTTCACTGGCTTGGAGGCTGGGAGGAGGAGAGGAAATGGGAGGGTATGGGACACTAAGATTAAAAAGATGTGGTCTCTCATTCAAGGAGTCTAGTGGGGGAGCTAGAAACATGTGCAGCTGACTGTCATATAGCTCAAACAGAGGTAAACACAGAGGCATAAATAAATAATCATGGATGCACAAAGGGAGCAGTTGTTAATTCTGAATCAGGCATCAGTAAAAAATTCTTAAGTGGGTGTAATTACAATAGGCCTTAATGAGGGAGCAGGACTTTCTCAAGTAAGAACCTTCAAGCAAAGAAAACAGTAGGAACAGAGTTATGAATGTGCATGAGGTGTTTGGGGTAAGAATTCCCCCAAAGGCTGGGATCTTATTGTCAGATAACACGGGCATGGTAGCGCTATGAATATGGGAAGCATTCAGGGTTTGTACGACGGGCACTAGGAAAACACCAGACATTTCTGGGGATACCATTACTATATCCATTTTCCAAAGGAGAGAACTGAGGCTTAGAAAGGGAAGAAACTAATTTCTAGGCCAAGTGTAGAGCTGAAGTTTAACATGAAAGCCCAAATGCTATACCTGGTCTTCTTTTGCTTTTTGAGATATAATTACCACATACCGTTATATTAGTTTCAGATGTACAACATAATGATTTGATATATACATATTGTGAAATGATCACCATAGTAAATCCAGTTAACATCCACCGTCCATGTATAGTTTCAAGGTTTTTTTTCTGTATAGTTACAAGTTTTTTTTCTTGTGATGAGAATTTTTGGGATCTACTGTCTTAGCAACTTTCAGAGAGGCAATACAGTATCATTAACTGTAGTTACCATGCTGCTCATGACATCCACACAACTTTCTTATTTGACAGCTGGAAGTTGTCAAAACCTAGTCTTAGCCTTAGCTTTTTATCTATAAAAGTTGGATAATAACAATACTTCCCCCCCTACTCGAACAGTTTGATCACATAAAACTACAAATACTAAAATGCCTTAGAAATTATAAAATAATTCTATAAGTATTGATTGTTTAGAAACTAATTTATCATGTTTACAGCTAATGTTACTCCTGAAGGTGGTATAAATGTATTTTTGCAAAGAGAAGTAAGGTTAGTTAATGTTAATACTGGCTATAAATGATGGAGTTTCTATTGTGATTTGTACATGTATTATTTCCTTTCACTACCTGGTGAAATAAGTGTTATTAACCCCAATTTATAAATCAGTAAACAGAGGTAGAAAGAGATTTAAAATCTTCCCATTCACACAGCTACTAAGTCAAGAACGAGGTTGCACATCTATGTCTTTAAATCCCCCAGACTCTTCCACAAGGCTACCTCCTGTTGCCTTTCCACTGATAATGTTAAAACCTCTCTGGTAACAATGCCATAGGTTGCTCTTCAGAGAGCAATGAATGATGCCAATAATTTCAACACTTCCAACAAGTGATGTTGGTGTCTGATTCTGTGCCGTAGAAGAGATGTAACTATATCTCACTCTGTTAAGGATCACATTATGTAAATAAGTAGTGTGTTTCTTTAATTTAACTTAATTTAACTGGAGAACATGACCTATTTGGCCTCACCTGGTGAAATGAAAAAATGTCTTCCTTGAAGAATAATTCCACTGTTGATTAAAACAAACAAACAAACAAGCAAATAACACCTCACTATTTATGTAATGTAATAGTATTGGTTCCTCACAGTTATTTGAAATTTTAAAATCTTCCTTAAAAATTTACTGAATCAAGGGTGCCTGGGTGGCTCAGTCTGTTAAGTGTCTGACTTCAGCTCAGGTCGTGATCTCATGGCTCGTGGGTTTGAGCCCCGCATCATGTTCTGTGCTGACAGCTCAGAGCTTGGAGCCTGCTTTGGATTCTGTCTCCCTCTCTCTCTCTGCACCTCCCCCACTCACTCTCTCAAAAACAAACATTTTAGGAAAAAAATTTACTGAATCATTTGTTTCTATATTTTAAAGTACATTTCTCTTGTTCATTAAACTTAAAATATAGGGTTGGTAATGTATAAAAATTTGATAAATATCCGTATTTAGTTTGTCCTCCTACAATACATGTTTTATGCATAGTAAAAAATGATCAGTGTAACTAATAAGCTGAGTTTGATCAAATTCACATTCTTGGCAGCCTTTTATACTCAGTGAGGACAATCAGATAGCCCAGCTAATAAAGTCATTGATATTAATGGCCACCAGATATTCTGATTTAATTACTGGAAAAAAATTGCTATAGCTCTTTTTGATAACATTTTTTTTCTATTTTTCTGATAAGAGTTTTCCAAAAAAGTTGTAAACTGATAAGATGAACACAGAGACTTTGAAGGTTAACTTTGAGATTAGATCCGACAACAATTCAGTTAGTGTCACCTGAGGCAGAATATAAACCACATATAAAAGTGTTTAAAACAGGGAACGAAGTTCAACAGTTAAATTCAGCCATCTTTATACACCATTTCAAATACTGTGGCCATTTTACAACTGGTTTGATGTATAAAATCATAGAATCATGGGTTGGAAGAAGCCTTTCAAAAGATATTTGCAGTGCTTGCTTCTACAGCAAACTCCCTTGTGGTTTCTTAATATTTGCCTGAACATTTGCTGTCATAGAAAACTTACTACTTTCTAAGATATATCTTTCCACCTTAGGCACCACTGATTTTGCTTCTTTTTGCACTGGGTCAAATTTTTCTCCCTATAGCTTCTCCCTATAAGCCTTAGTCCACCCTATAGGACGTATCATCATATTTCAGGTGATACTCCTTCAAACATTTGAGAGACTTGCACGATGATCTTTGGATGAAACCAGGGATGAGGAGAAACTTGCAAAGACAAATATTTGAAAGAATATTAATCAAAACATTCATGGGGTGCCTGGGTGGCTCAGTCGGTTAAGCATCCGATTCAGCTCAGGTCATGATCTCACAGTTCATGGGTACGGGCCCCATGTCGGGCTCTGTGCTCACAGCTAGCTCAGAGCCTGAAGCCTGCTTCAGATTCTGTGTCTCCTTCTCTCTATGCCCCTCCCCTGTTCATGCTCTGTCTCTCTCTGAGCATAAATATTTATTATTTATTCAATAATAAATAAATGTAAAAAAACAAAAAAACATTTATAATGTTTAACTTTGAGTGGTAGAATATAAAGTAAAATATAAGGTAGAATATAAGAATATAAAAATATAGACTATTTTTGTTTTAAGAACACAAAAATAAAGAATTTTGTGTTCTTCTTTGCTTGAATTTTATACACAAATATATATTCTAATTAGAATGAAAAGAAAAAGTAAACCTATTTACATTTTGGGAAAAACATTAAAGTCCTAAATTTAATGGATATGAATTGATACTTCACTTTGAAGAATCAAAGAATCTTAAATCTGGAATCTGTGATTGATAAACCTCAGTCACCCCAAGTCCTAGACCTACATCATTGGGATTCATTAAAGATGCATCAAGGACTAAATAAATTCAGAAATTATTCATTCAATCAGTGATCACAATCTATCAAAATCCAACACAAATAATCTGATTCTCATTTCTTTCTTGGAGATATAGTCATTGCCAGAGCAGTCATGGTACTAATGACCAAGTTGTTACTGTTCTCAATCCAAATACTTAGAGGAAAAAGAACACTTGCATCCTAATTTAAACTGATTTCATGTCTTTTTTTTATTGTGTGTTTTCCCCAGTGCATTTCCAGTTCTATTGTCTACTCATTTTATAGCTAGGGAAAAACAAAGGACATTAAGGCACCCAGAAATAAATTATTGTTCTATCTGAACCATGGTAAATCTCTGAGAATTTTGCACATTAAATAATATGATGATAATGATGATGGAACATGGCATGTATACTGTGAAAGTTAATAAGGGGAAACCTAACTAAAATGGAGTAGGGAGGCCAGAAGAAGGAAATCTCAGCCATACTACTCAAGGTCAAGAATTGTCAATTACAGACCCCAACAGAAGAGAAGTCAACAGGAAAGAATCAACAGCCACAGGCCCCACCGGGAAGAGATATACTTTGTATCTCCTACAAAAACTTGACTACTCCAGCAATTCAGAGAATGAGAAACCATCACCACCCTGAACTCTTGCCTTTCTCCAATGGACTTTTCTTCAAAGAAACCCCTCCCAGCTTTTCCTCCTTCTCCATAAAATAACATTCCTTTCCTTTGTTGGACTAGCTTATGGTTTTGCCATAGCTCGCTTGCCTTGAATTGCAGTTCTCTGCTATTCCCAAATAAACCCATTTTTTGCTGGTAAATAACTGACCGTTTTATTTTTAAAGTCAACATTACCAAGTGGTTTGCATATGTTATCTCTTCTAATATTTACGGCTACCTTATAAACTAGAAATTATTATCCCCATAGTCCTTTATAGATCAGGAAATTGAGGGGGGCAGGAATGTGTTATTCTAGTCTTTATTAGAGAGTGGTAGAAAGCATTAACTAATTTGACCAGACCTTACTTATTGCTTTTCAGACAAGAACTGCATACTGAAATTCATCTTTTTGCTTATATCCATTATTATTTATTTTTCCTGGATTTCACCTGACAAAATTGTTATAGAGACTTTTCAAAATACCTCTTCTGGGCTCTTCAAAAAATTATAAATGGGACTATCATATAATCCAGCAATTCCACTTCTGGTTATATATCTGGAGGAAACAAAGTCACCATCACAATGAAATATTTGCATGCCCATCTTCATGGCAGCATTATTTACAAACCATTTAAGTGTTCTTTCCATATATATAATGGAATAGAGTTTATTTACGCATGAAAACCAGGAAATCTTGCCACTTGCAACAACATGGATGGACCTTGCAAACATTATGCTAAGTGAAATAGATAAATGAGTACAGAGGTCAGGTTGTCTCTTGCCACTTTACCAATATGGTTATGAACTCCTAAAGCAATTGATATTGCTACTGTAGCTACTAGTATCACTATTAATACAATACTAATAATACTACCCCTTACGTATTTATTGTACCCATAACTCTTCTGGAATATTTCCATATGTTATCCTCATGGCTACCTTATAAAGTAAGTGCAAAAACCCCAATTCTTCATGTAGAAAAATCTTAAAGGGTTTAAGGAATTATTTTCAAGTTCTACAGCTTTTAAACCAAAGCTTGATCTCAGGTCTGACTCCAAAACATATATTTTCATACCCTTAATGATAATCCGACCACAATACTTATCCTCTAAAAGAAGATCCTGCTTATCCAGCTGACATCTTAGTTGCTTCTTTCCTTTCTCCAAGAATATCCCTCCCTCCCTTCCAAAGGGTTGTGTTGGGCAATTGAGAAACAGTCCTAAGTTTGAGAGGATCATTCTTCATCCAGTGAAATGGAGAATGGTGTTTCCCATTAAGGAACTTCAAGTAATGTGTGTAATCATTCATTGTTATTTTAATTTTTTCTGAACATATTCTCGTATTAAAAATTACTTTCATAAAATGAGGTCCATAATTTACTACATTATTTTTTAAATTATATTATTATTAATAACAAACCATTATGAAAATCTCCAGGCTCCATTTCTCATGCAAATTACTTCAGAAGCCGGCAGACAAATGGGAATTTGCCTTTCAAACATTTGTCCTAAGCATTGACTCATTTGATTTGCTTTAATTAACTACTGATTAGTAANTAATTGGGTCGAGCCCATTCTGAATAATGCTAATTGATCCCTGAGATGCCTGAGAATTGTTGATTCCTGTAATTATATTGAAATAGTAGAGATAATATGGAAAATTAGGCCAAAGCTAAACTCCAAGATATATCGATTTTTCATGTTATACAGCTATTGGTGGGTTGCCGTTTGAATCCATTTCCTGATAACGGAATTCAAGTTTTGGAGATGCCAACATTTTATTCCCTTGTACAACATGTTCTGCACTGTTCTTATCACTCTGATAAGTTCTGTGGAAAACAAAGCACCTAGTTGAAGAGGGAATACTGATGAATGAATAAAATGTCAGATATACGTAACAGATTTTGCCTGCTAGGAACAAGGAAAGAAAGACTCAAAAACAGGGAACAGTTTTTCTGTTTCTTAAAGATAAAATATTCTTCATTCTGGAGCTGCACTGTATTTTGCAGGAAGAAGTTTGAGCAAATTTCAAAATTAAGCAGGGGAGATGATAAACAGAAGGGTTTTACTGCTGACAAAGGCCTGTTCTCCCTCTCTTCCATCTTCAATTTTACATATTCTCCCAAGAGCCCGTCTGTAGTCAGGAAGCAAAAGTACTTACGGCTTTTCAGTGCTCAGTAAACCTGCTCCCGCTCCCGAGTTAAGCAGGAGAGGAAGTGTGAAAGGAAAAACAACAGCAGCAACAACAAAAAACAAAGGAGCTGAAAGAGATATATATACTTAGTAACCTGAACTTTGATAAACTCAGCATCCCACAAAACCCACAGGCCCGGACAGGAAGCGGCAATGCAGCTTTTCTGTGCAACCATGTACTGCCAGGCTGCTGATCTCCCTCCTCTGCGAAGCAATTCTGTATCCAACAAGGAAGGGTCAGGATATTTACAGTAGTGTGTGAATGCCCAGGTTGGGCATATAGACTTTCAGATGTTTGCTAAGAATCTCGTGAGCTGATTCTAATCAGTACTGTCAGAAAAGCTGCCTGTCCACTGCTTCCCAAAATTGTTTGTGGCTGTTTCCAAATGCCCAGGCATCATGATTATTAAAACCTTTCTCTCAAGGGGCCTCAAAGATAAACTTGAAGCTTTGGAAAACAATCACAGTAGTAATTCTTTGCTCAGAATACTTTTGCCAAATGTATTCTAACCTGAAAGCAGATGAGAACCCAGCCTTATTTCTCACTAACACTGTGGACTTGGTGGAGTGATTCACCCTCCCTGAACCCCAGTCTTTTCATCTGCTGAGTGGTGATAATAATATCTACCTTGTGGTATTGGCATGAGCATCTGATAGCATTTGCAAAGTATAGTTGCTCATAAAATGACACCTGCCACTATAGTTATTAACACCATTATTGTCAGTGTTCATGTCTACTGAAAATCATTCTCTTTTCTTTTCTGGTTCGATTCCTTTTTTTCTACTGAAAATCCCATTTTAAAAAAGTGTGTTCAAAATGAGTGCATAATTCCAGAAATAATTCCAGACACAGGATCTAGAAAACAGGGTATCTAATTAAAAAAAAAGAAAGGCAAAAGGGTCAATGGCAGAGAAACCCAGGATTCTAAAGGGGGTAAAGACTACCAGATAGGTTACAATGAGATACCACCCCACACTCACACCTGTCAGAATGACTAAAATCAACAACACAAGAAACAAGTGTTGGGGAGGATGTGGAGAAAATGGAATCCTTGCGCGCTGTTGGTAGGATTGCAAACTGGTGCACACACTGTAGAAAACACTATGGACACTCCTCAAAAAATTAAAAATAGGGGGCACCTGGGTGGCTTAGTCAGTTAAGGGTCCGACTTTCGCTTAGGTCATGATCTCGTGGTTCGTGGGTTCGAGCCCCGCGTCGGGCTCTGTGCTGACAGCCACCTCAGAGCCTGGAGCCTGTTTCAGAGTCTGTGACTCCCTCTCTCTCTGACCCTCCCCTGCTCACGCTGTCTCTCTCTCTCTCTCTCCTAGAAATAAATAAAACATTAAAAAATTTTTTAAAAATTAAAAATAGAACTAGCCTGTGATCCAGTAATTCCACTGCTAAGTATTTACCCAAAGAATACAGAACACTAATTCAAACAGACACATGCATCCTTATGTTTATTACAACATTATCTGCAAAAGCTTAATTATGGGAGCAGCCCAAGTGCCCATTGACAGATGAATAGATAAAGCAGATGTACACACACGCACACACACACACACACACACACACACACACACACACCGGAATATTATTCAGCCATAAAAAAGTATGAAGTCTTGCCAGTTGCAACAACATGGATGGAGCTAGAGAGTATTATGCTAAGTGAAATAAGTCAGTCAGAGAAAGACAAATGCCATATGATTTCACTCATATGTGGACTTTAAGAAGCAAAACAAATGTAAACAAAAACAAAGGGGGAAAAAATAGAGACAAACCAAGAAACAGACTCTTAGCTAAAGAAAATAAACCTCAGAGTGGAGGTGGCAGAGAGGATGAGACGAGCAGTGAATGATATATAGAATTGTTGAGTCATTATATTGTACACCTGAAACTATATAACACTGTATGTTAACTATCCTGGAATTAAAATAAAACACTTAATAAAATTTTTAAAAAAGAAATACACATTTGAGATGTAATGGATATCACATATATAGACACACACACAAACACACACTGATAAGCCCAAGCATATGAAAATCTACATGACTTAATCTTTGTGATATTTCATTAGCCAAAATAAAGAAGTAAATAAGATACCTACAACACAAACTAGGATTTGGTAGTTTGGATGAAGAGCAAAGTGAAAGCAAGCAGAAAGCCTTAACAAGCAGAAGGTGTGGCCCCTGTATTTAAGGATATCATGATTTGGTTGAGAAAAGAGAACAATCTTGAAGGAGATGGAGAACAA
The DNA here is from genome assembly GCF_008692635.1 of Crocuta crocuta. NCBI lineage: Eukaryota > Metazoa > Chordata > Mammalia > Carnivora > Hyaenidae > Crocuta > Crocuta crocuta. Next base: position 1,258,881 of record NW_027532158.1, read on the forward strand.
GAACCTAAAAATTCTTCTTAGAGAAAAAGGGAACAGAAACATCTTATGGGGCTTCCTATCTCTGTCTCCCAGAGGGATCCTATGAGCTATTTTTCAAGATTCAGAAGAAAAAAACTTGTGTGTGTTTAGTTGACAAGATTAGCTTCATCACATTCCAAAGAGAAAGGAGAATCATGTTTTTAAATTAGAAGATGCCACAAAGATAGACCAACCCTGATCATACAAATGAGGCAATTAAACTTAAATGAAGCCGTATATTTCTCCTAAACATACACACCCTATATGGGACTGGAATTCGTCTTCTAATATCACTTGCATGTTCTGGAGAATGCCCAATACCAAATTAGCAAGACAGTACTATAGTTGCTTGATATGAGAATATTGTAATTAATTTTCAATGTTCCATCAGTGAAGTGAGGATAATAAAGTAATATTAACCATCAACTAGTTGTATAGTGCTTTCAAAAGTGCCTTATCTTATTTATTCCTACTAATGTTTTGCTGATGAGAAAATTCAATTCAGAGACATTTACTGACTTGTCAAGGGCAAATAACCAGTGAATAGCAAATCAGATAATTAGGCATAAGTGTCCTGACTGCTTTCCCAATGTTGGAAATTTTTCTTTTTCATTATGACCTAAAAAATTTTGTAGAGCATTTTGGTGAAATATTTTTTTTAAAAAATACTTTAAAATATTTTAAATTAAATATCTAATATCTTAGCAGTGGTCAATATTAATAAAATTAACAAATTATTTATTTTCAATGAAAATTCTGCTGAAGGGATAGTAACAGGAATACTCAAGATGGCCACTGTGAAGAGAAAAATCTGGGCTAAGGATAAAGGGCCATGCACATCTAATTAGGGTGGCACCATTAAGGCAGTGATTCCTCTTCAGAGCTTCGTAATGATCAATATTACTTCTCCAAAAGTTTTGAACTAAAAATTAATTTTGTCACCACAGTTCTTAAAAATTCTAGGCAAAAAAATGTTTAAATAGTCAAGGATTGTTGAAAATAAATATAAATAGCTTTTCCTCTAAAACTGGATTTTCATGAGATCTTCTAAGAGAGAAGATTCTAAACCACCGACTGATGAAAATCCACTTGCAATTTTATGCCCATCTTATACTGCTATCCAATTAATGTACATTCATCTAGAATGGAGGCTGGTTTGGTATCAAAGAGTAGCTTCCAACAGACAAATACTTCAGTGTTTTAAGATCTCATTTCCATCTTCCTCAATAAGGCTAGAAAAATCCAAAGATAAATGTCATTAGTTGCTCCAGACATTTCCCTGTAGAGAAATACAAACTATAAACATCAATAGAGCATTTTACTAATAGCTTAAAGTGTTGGCTTAAAGCCTCATTAATTTTACATTTGTAAGAAGATCTGTAAGTGTACGCCTTGCATTTTCGATGAAAGGATTCAATCATTAAGGTCCTCTGTGCTGCCTTGGTTCTAAATTGCAGGCAAAGATGTAGTACGTGCAGAAGTGTAAATATGTATGTATCCATACATACATGTAACATAATAACATAAAGTTACATAATAGAAAATAACAGAAAGTTATATTCTAACCATTTAGCTATTTGTGTATCCCATATTGCACTTTTCAGGTGGAGTAAATTTTTTTATTGACTTTCAAATAGCTTCATTTTAAATCTTTCTTGCTGGGTCAGCACAAAGGAAAACTGAAGCCAGCTCTTTGTTGTAAGGCAAATGCATCACTGAAGTACTTGTAATTAAAAAATAATAATCATTTTACTTTTGACCCGTTTTTGGTGAGTAGTCTACACTGCCCCTCTTCTGGTCAGGATTGTGTTGTTTTCTTTTACCCATGTGACGACAATAATTAATATTGATTGCAGCTCCTCTTTTAATAATTCTATCCCTGATTATGTTGGTTTACTATTATGGGCCTTTAATGAGATGTCAGGCAATTTTGGCATTCACAGGGCAATAATTATATTGACTTAGCTTCAGTTTTAGATTTTAGCTTTCTAACCAAACATGGAAAGTCATGATGTTCCTTGAATCATAAAGACTCTCTCACAGTGAGAATTCCTAACCTGTGTCCATAAATTTCTAAGACGTCCACAGACAGAATTAAGGAGGGCTATACAGTCTCTGGCACAGTGTAAAAATTCTGCATGCTTTTTGTGAGGAGGGATCCATTCCTTTCATCTGATTATCAGAAGGGCTTCTGATCCCAAAGTAGTTAAAAGCCAGTGTTCTACCAGCTGTGTTCTAGTTAAATTTAATTTTAAAAGGCTCCAATTGGTGGTAATGGTTTCAGAATTAGGTTCCTCCAATGTTCTTTTTGAAACAAAATGGAAACAATCTTATACATTATATTCAAAGCCTTCTTTTCAATATTGTATACGATTATTAGACGAACACTGATTATCCATAGGCCTAGCTTACTTGGCATCAGAAATTTCCAATAGACTAATGAATACTCTTGCTCTAACTTTTTTGTCAGATTTGGGCTTTAAATTTTTCAACCCCCTTTCCATACAAACCAGAGGCTTAAGTGTTAGTCATAGAGATAATGATTAAACTTTGTCTTCAAAATGTGTGGTAATAGCTCTATGCCTGGAGTACTACAGCTTGGCATGAACTCAGGAAAAAAAAACACAGGCCAAAAAAGAGACATTTGCCCAGAGTTGGACTGCTCTTTGATAAAAATCATCTTTCAGATTAAATAAAGTTGCTACGGCTCTGTTACACAGACCAAGTATGCAAAAATCCCATAAATTAGTTCTTTCTTTCCAAAGCAAGTGTCTGGAAGTGTGAACTTAAGAGGGATTATCACAGACTTTTAAAGGTCCTGGGAGAAATGGATTCATTCCCTTTAGATATCCCTTTGAGAGACATACAACCCCGGGGCCTCTTATCAAGAACAAAATAAGGATTGGAGACATCAATAGAAAGATGATACTTTCTAAGAAATTGTACCTCCTTATTTGTGAATAGGTTTATGTGATTATGGAAGTGGATCAGGGCCCATGGTGATCCAGGCATTGTTGTAGTGGTAGCGCCACATTTTTGTGCAGTCAGACACAAACTGGCATTCTAGTGCCTGCCACTTCGGGAAGTGCCAGAACGGATCCAAGATCCCACAGAGGCCTTATCCTTCAATCCCACGGATGCATAGCTATGTGTCTCAATGGTCATGGCCCTTGCCCTAAAGCAGGGGCCTCTCATCTGGGAGCAATTAGTATACTTGTATATTTGGCAATGTCTGATTTCTGATTGTCATAGCTAGAGAAGTATTACTAGTATCTAGTGGGTAGAGGCCAGGGATCCTGTTAAACAACCTACAAAGCACTGGACAGCCCCCCATAACAAAGAATTATTTGGCCCATTGTGCTGAGGGGCTGAGGTGGAGAAATCCTGCCCTAAGCTCATGACACTCTTGCTCATTCTGAGAGGAAGTTATAGATATCTGCTCTATTTAGACCTATACTACTCACAGGGGTACTAAAATGTAGTTAGTTTGAATGCTTTGGAAATTGTAATTTGGGGCAAAATGCCCTCCCCTTCCCAACTAACACCAACTCCTTTCTCCAAAATGCAGGTTAAATGTCATCTCCTACAGGAAATGATTTCCTATTTTAGCATCACCTCCCTCTTATGCTTACTCTAATAGCACCTCTGATCAATTATTTCCCATTTCTCTACTAGATTATAAATTCATTGAAAGCTGATTTTTTAGGAAAAAAAAAACCCTTGTGTATTAACACCAACCAGAATGCTTGGCACATGACACATGTTGAAGGAAAGAATAAGCCCAGAGGACTGGCTTGGATTCTGAGTATCCAACTTCCAAACTGGATTTACTCAAAACTGTTATGAGTTAATATAACAACCTCTAAGGATATCTAAGGATGTCTAACTCCATGTCTGACTGGGTAATGATTCATTTTATGGCATTAGGTTCTACATTGTTGTGGTATTTCTGGTTAACAGAAGGTAACAGAGTAAATGCTATAGAGACCATCAGACCTGGCTGGAAGCCTAGGACCCCATGGGAGAAACCATGGACACAGCTCTCGCTAAATACCTTTCCTATGAAGGAGGGCAAGCCTGATGTGCTACTTTTATGAGTTTGGCTTAACAACCTATATTCTACAGAACATCTTCCTTCACTCAAGAAGGACGAGGTAGTTTGACCTCAATGAGCACATAGAACAGGGTACTGGGGCAGCCTAACATTTGTTTCTACCAATAATCAGCCTACACCAATACCCAGGTACAAAGCTATCAAAGGATTTGACTACAAACAAAGACAATTCCTTGGTTGACTGCCTGTAGATTACAATAGAACCCACAAAAAAAAGAGGTTGAACTAAACTGAGAATAATTTATAAATGTGCTTTTGTATTACAAACAAAAACTCTGGGATTATAACATGAATAGATATCATGTTGAAAATGGGAAAAGAGGACCTCAGATCTACAGTAAATCGATGATAATCTGTACTGTACACGACTTTGGAATATAAAACAAAATGGTACAATCATCCAGTTAGTATACTGCGGTTGCATATTACATTGTGCTTTTATTTGACAAAGCTCGTCAAATAGGATATCAGCAAAACACTTATCACAATTATAAATAAAATATTCCTGGCAATAGTTGGCATCAGGAAAAAAAGACAGGAACATTTCAGAACATTCAACTTTATTTTCCATTGACAAACACAACATAAAAAAACATACATTTATTAAATACACAGACTAGCTATGACTTGAATGCCATCAAAACTTTGGTGTAGTTTTCATAGGCTCTTTTACTCTCCACAATACTGAAGACCAGCCTTTGAAATATACTGGAAGATATGCTTAACTATACTTAGGTATCTCAAAAAAAACTTTACACAGAGATGACAAAAGTATATGTTCCCACTTAACCAAGTGTGTAGGAATAGGATGCTGAGTGGGAGAGATGGAGAAACATACACTTTCTATACTGAGCTTTCCATTACTGATTAAAGTGCTAACGATTTCAATTCTTACTTAAATATACCACGTAAGTAGTACTTACACTCATTTATTGTAAACAGATGAAGATAATCAATGCCTATTTTTAATTTGTCTGTGTAAAGAAATGTTCAACTTTATTTGTACATAAACATTTGGTAAAAGAGGGAGAAAATAAAATATTTCATATATATATATGAATAAATATGTATAAATATATAAATTTCATATATCTTCCATATATATGTATATATATGGAAAGAAGAGAACTTAGCAGTCAATGAGGACTTAAGTGAACTGAACACCCGCTCATACAGAAAAGAACACTGGCCACTCTTTGCTTTCTCTCACTGACACTCAACTGTCAGTTGAGACAATCAATTCTTTGATTCTGCGGAATGGTCTGAAAGGATGAAGAATTTTAACAAGTTGGAAATGTACGTTTCCTCCATGTTTTACATTTTCTACCCCACTCCCCTCCTTGCCTATTCCACATAAGTACCTTTCAGTACCTTACTGGAGTATAAGTCATGTACATTTTTCTCTGCTTAACATTACAGCTTTGATTTCTATACAAGCTGAAAATATATCAAGAAACTATTTTTAAATACTATTAAAGTTTGATGATTGGCTGCCTTTTGTCTAGATATCTGATTCACTTTTATTAAAAGGCCAACATATTCTGTTTCTAAAGCAATTGACAAAAGAATTTAAGAGCTGCACTTGTGAAAACGACTTCAGAGGTGGAATCATCTCCCAAATGTTCAAAAAGCTTGAAAAGTGTGATTTTGTTCCTCATGATGATCTCTTTCCTTCCTACCTTTACTCCCATAATAGCGCTTCACCATCGAAACAGACTTAGTAGGAAACAGACTTAGATCCGTTTCATGTATTAGGGCAAAAGCATACTAACCATACAAAGCTGTTCTCTATCCTCTTAAAAACAGTCCCAGTTTCACCAACAGTAAATATCTCTGTTATTTTCTCTCTGCTGAGAAAATGAATAGACAAACTGGAAGCAAGGGGTTTAGGGTGACAGTATCTTTCTTAAAGAAAAAATATATAATCCAGTAAATATTTGGTTGCTGACAATATGCAACCAATTGATTTAAAACTCCTGAAAATAAAATAATCTTCATTCTCAATGAAGAAAATGTGTGATATATAAATGAATAAAGTATACACCTGGTTGAGTTGTTTTTCTAGAGAATCAAAATATACTCAGCTTATGGTATCATAATGTAATGATTTACAATTCACCTTGTATGAGTTTTAAAACTTTAAAAAGAATCTTTGTTTAAGGAATTATAAAATAGAGAATATATAAAGTAAAAATGCTATGTTCTTTCATTCCTTAAAAGAGTGGAGAACAGGGACAAGTGAGAAAGGACATATTAAGTAGTATGGAGTGAAGACATCTTTCCATCTGGCCTTAAAATGAATTGTTATCTCCTTGTGAAACAGAAATTCTTTGATTCTAGACTTGTTAAAGTCTTTCAAGGATAGGCATAGTCTGTTTTCCCTTCTGTCACTTTGAGAGCAAGGTCACCCTGCACTATTCTTTATACTTTCTTCAGTTTTATTCAAGGTGGGCTCAATCCAAAAGAGGCATTCAGGGAGGACACGTGAAAGATTATCCTTGATCACTGTAGATGTGAATTCCTTGTAACATTGAAACTGAAACCTTTTGGGCAGGAGTAATTCAGCTGAATGAACTTTCTTATGAAACTGGTATCCATATAAATGCTAATATAATGGAGTTTTAATTTTACAATTTCCCCTAATTCTCTGTTTCATGCTTCATATGTAATCACTGCCTGTTCACTAGAATAGTTAGAATACCTAGCTGATACAGTTATTAACAAATGTGCACGTGCATTTTAGGCTGATTCTCAAATTTTGTAAATTGGCTCTATCAAAACCTATGTCAGAAAACATCACAGATATGTGCCACCTCTTATCAGAATTTTATTGCAACTCAGAAAATGGTCCTCTGGACATAGCCACAGTATTAAATGGTCTTCATATTTTTTTAATGATATAATCTCATTCATTGAACAATTCTGAACTTTTATTTAAGCCTCAATTTTAGCAGATTTTGAGACATTTGCAAGCACAAAATAGCAATAAACAGCATCACTGCATATTTCATGTGATTCTAAACTTTTCACACGGGTAAATCATAGAAATTTTAATTTTTTCATATTAAACTTTTATCTGTTTGTAGGAATAAATACTCTGCAGTCTTTCTGTGTCACTCATCTTATGGTATCTTGTTTATTTCAAGAGACGCTTTCGAGGCTAAAGGATTAAAAAATAAGCAGGCAATATATATGCCTATAATTTCAAAGATCAAAATGTTTTTACTTTCTGTGTCTGGTTTAATCCCAATACCAAAGAACTATTAAGTGATTGTTGAATGGAGAGACTGAAGGCTAATCACAAATTAGGAGTCAAAACCAACAAAATATAAAAAGTATCAATAAATAAAAGGTCTAATTCACTTGAAAATCTATTATTAGACTATTGCCATAGATTGACCACCTTTCAAAAATACTGATTTGTCAGTTTCTAGTCAGGCCATACTCAGTATCAGCATGGCCCTGGCGTCTCTTAAAGCTAACTTTACATGAGCTTACTCAATTTTATTCTATAACATGGTCAAGAGATCTTTTATGCAATAAAGAAGTGTTAAGTAGAAATATATGTTCATTTTTTGATTCAGTCATTTAAATCTGTCATAATTAAACATATTTACTTAGAAGACCTTGATATACAGCATTAGGTAAATTTGGTAAATCTTAACACATTTTGTTTCTTCCATTTAAATAGTTTTAAGATATCCATCACATTGATTTTATTTGAAAAGTAAAATATTCTTACCGGGCAGCATGTCATCATTCTCTTCTATGACACAGCATACTGTATAAACTCATCATTTAGAAAATCAGCACTGCTTTGTAAAACGTACAATCGCCGATTATACATATATTTCTACATTGCACTGTCACTTCCCATGTAGTTTCTTAGGCCTCTATTTTTTTTTAACCAATACTGTCAAGTTAGGAATTGTCATAATTTATGCACACATTTTCTTTTCCTGCTCAGATATATATACATAGATCAATTAAGTATATGAGAATGAAGTTAAAGGCCAATAAATAAATTTGGAAACATAGGTTCTTCTACAGTGACTTTAGACGTCTGCTTCCTAACCACACCTAGGGCCTCTGCACACATCTCTGAAGTCTAACCTCAACTATCATCCAAAGGCTAAAATCATTTGGGACTTACATTTCTTATTTGGTTTTCTCTGGACGAACAAACGGCTGCCTCAATAACAAAACACATGCCATTTACATAATTTTTCCTTCTCCAACCTTGTTCAACCTTGTTCAAAAGCTGCTATTTGTCCACTCCTACCATGTATCACTGGGCAGATACTTATTTTGTCATTAAGGGTAAGTTCAAGGCTGTTTTGTCTTTATGTATTTCTGTGCTTTGATGAAAAGTGGTATTTCTTTGACAGTAATCTCCATTACCATTTGGAAGTATCAGTCTCTTAAATTATTAATACAAATAAGCACTTTGTTGTACAGCAATATGATACTACACATTTGAAGATAAATTTGTATTTCTGTAATTAAATAGGCAGAGATCATTCACTTTATTGGTTTGCTGGGTTGCAATGGCATGAAGCACTTCAATCATATGGCAGGTGCCTCACCGATATGCACTGAAATTTGGCAGACATTTATTCATTCATTCACTGAATACATACTGAACACATTCTATATTTCAAGTGTTGTACTAGGTGCTGGAAGGAACAACCCAATGACTCATAGCAGTTAAATTTATACTGTGTGTGTGTGTGTGTGTGTGTGTGTGTGTGTGTGTATCTGATTATAACCCAGGACTGGAGAACCATTCAAGATGTAAAGCTTCTTTACTAGAAGGTCATTTAAGTGCACTTTTTGTTTTCTTGAAAAAGGAGGTAGTTTTGTCTAATTCTCCATGAGGTGACCTGTAGGATAACCCAATTCTAGAGCATAGAGAGATTTTACAATGGGGCTTTAGTATTAGGTTATTTATCATCATTTTTTCTAAAACGTAGGCTAGTACAGCCATCATGAATTACCGAGGCAGTCTCAGCAGATCTTCTTTCTCACTTGGTTTAACATAGTGATTTAAATTGATTATTCCCGACTGACCTGGAGTGGTTTACATATTAACCTAATACATACATTGTACCTGTTGAAGTCGATTCTTCCTCAAATGCCTACTAAACACAGGGGGGAAAATAGAACTATAAAGCAGTATAAACTATATCTCAAGTTTTCTAAAACTAGGACTGCAATAAGATAAGCTGTAAATTAATATCTTCATGAGAAAATGTTAACGAGTTCGTAAAATGAGTGCTCCAAAGAATACAAAGAACATTTTGTATGGGTCTAACTTAAAAGATTGTGGCGTTTGTGGGGAAATTCTTTTTTTTTTTTTAAGTGCAACTCTCAAAACTTAATATAATCATCTGCTTGTGCCAAAAAACATATCAAGCTTAGCCATCAAGGTCTGTACACATGTAAACTATAAGAAAAACATATCAATAATAAATATTCAGATAAAGAGAGAACAGAGAAAGTGCTGTGAGGGGTCAACATTATAAATTTTCTTATTCTATAAATAGGCCAAAGTCTTTATGGAACCTTCAAAATATATGCTAGTCCCAGAATCAGAGTTAGTATTTAGATATCCAGAAGACTAGTGAATACTTTTGGTGGAAAAATCGAGGGAGATAATTAAGCACAGTACCTATATTTAGTTCTCCAATCAGTTCTTGACTAGCATTTTTGAAAACCGCTACATTGACTCTCAAGATCAGATTCATGACTCTTATCCAGGCTTGTAGGAATTAAAGAAGAACATTTAGTAATTTGGATAGTCACATATCCTGCCATATTTGAAATCAATGGAATTAGCTCTTATTTAGATAATGAGTAAACCTAATGACCAATGCAACCAAAACTTAAACTTTATAAGTTCAGCAAATAATTTATATATTGAGCAATACTGACATCAATACCACCTAATTTTTTTACACATTATACGTTTTTTTATCCTAACGCAACTTTTTAAAAACTGTACGGGGAGAAGAGTTGACATGGAGAGAAAGAAAGAGAATACAGAAGACCAAGGTCTTTGCCTATCTGTGATGATCTATGCATTCAGTCCCCCATGTACTCAATATACTTGGAATATTAACTTTCCCTACCCCCACCGGAGACCAAGATCATTTGTAAAAAAATGTTTTCATCTCATAAATAATCACATTTTCAGCTACAAATGGCAGAGACCCCCAAAACATTAGACTGTTGTTAATATATTCTCCTTTGTTTGTGTTTCAATACTTTTGGCACACAGGGGATTATCTATGCTTCTGAGACCATTTAGCCTTGTATCAAAATTCTCCTTCAATGCATAAACACTGGCATGCCAAAGATGCCTAAATTCACAGTAAGGTTTAGGGCTATTTGTTGCCAAAAGCTGTGAACATGCAAGTTGATTAGGTGTTCTCTTTCATGCTCCTGTCTGTATTATTTCATTGGATAATGAAATAGGCTGCCCTTTCTGTCCATCATTAGAGCAGCTGGAGACAGCATTTGCTACCTGGCAAAACTTTCGAAGAAGGATCTTTCTTAGCAGCAGATAAACCCAGGGATCCAAGATCTGGTTCAGTGAAGCCAGGCGAACAGCTATTAAGAAGAAGTTGCATTCTTTCAGCTTTTCAGTGTGTGTCTTGCAGTGCTCAACTGATGTCTGATTGAAGATCATTTTCAACATCATTATCTAAGAAAGAGGGACAGATAATTGTTCCAAAGATTAACAAGGTCACGTGCATCTCCCCTGCACAATACTTTGCACATAGCTTACAGAAAATTGGTTGTTAGATTGAAATGATTAATTCGGGCAAATTTTATATTCACAGGACCCAGTCCTGAATGAATACAAGACATTCCTACAGTTTTTCCCCTCATTTTTGGCATGTGACATAATGCAGCTTTTTAAAAAGTACATATTCTCAGACTCTTGGTCCTTGGTATTTAAGGAGCTTGAAATCTAAAAAACACATTTCAAAATCAGCCAAAGTCATCTGTCTCGCTGCAGAAAGTACAGATGGGTTGGACACTCTAATGAAAGCCAACACTTCAACAAACCAAAACATATTTAATCTTAAACTTTAGTAGTCCTAATTGAAGCAAATTATAGAAAAAAAAAGAAGAAGCATGAAAGGAGGAAATAATACTTATTTTAGCATTTTCTGAATCCATACAATTTGCCAGGGGTCTGTCGAGTTCTTTATATGCATTTAATAAAATATTAAGATAGATAGCATTACAGCCTCCTTTTCACAGTTGCTGCCAAGGTTTAATGATGTTAAAATGGCTGAGCCAGGTTTCAACAAGCTTTCCTAATCCCACTTGACCTCTGGTGCTTTACTTTATCTCCCCTCCTCACATATACACACACTGGAATGTAAACTTCTGGAGGGCAGGATTTGAGACTATTGTTTTCCCCACTAATATATTCCCAGTACTAGACCAATACTTAATAAATAGTGCTCAATAAATATATATGAATAAATAGATAATATGACATGTATATGAATATATTATATGACATATATCATATAAATATATTTATATTTGAATGAACAAATATTTGTGGTTTTTTACAGAAGAGGAAAAGAATGAAGGTTCATATACCTCTGAAAAGATATTCAAGCTCATTAGTAATCAGAAAAGTGCAAATTATGAGAAAATAAGAAACCATTTTACACCCACTAGTTTGACAAAAATGAAAAAATGAGACTTTCCCAAGTGTTAGTATGGATGTGGAGGAATGAGGACGCTTTTACACACCATTATCTGGAAAGTGAACTGGGGCACCCACCTTGGAAAATAAACTGAGCACTATTTCCTCTGTGACCTGCCAGCAATCTTATTCCTAGGCATATACCATCCCGGATCCCTGTGCCAGGAGCTGTGCATAGGGCTGTTCATTCCAGTGTTATTCACAACAGCGAAAAACCCAGAAACAACCCAAACACAGGTTCACATTAGCAGGCAAAGAAAGGTACTGACTTTATAACTGGCTCCTGAATTCATCTTTCTAATTGCGCTGCATGACTCTTAAGCACTTGAAACGTGGTCAGAACAAACTGAGACATTGGAATATGTAATGATAATATAATGAAATGATAATATTTTTGATATATTGTCAAATAAAATATATAATTAAAATCAGGATTACTTTTTTTAGTTTTTAAAAATGTCACTACTAGAAAATTTAAAATTATATATGAGGCTTGCATTTGTTGCTCACAGTCCATTCTATTGGACCCACGGTCTCTTGTGAGGCCCACACTTATTTGGATGTCTGTCCTTAGGTCACATATCTCCAATTCAAGTCAACATCTCTGAACATCTAAAACACCCTGGACCACAAACCCACAATCCCAGGAATGGCACTTGCTTCTTATACAGTCATGTCCGTTATCTTCGAATCCTTCTTTTGTCTCATCCTCTTCAGTGCCTTTTGCTCTTGGTCCAACCTCATCCTACTTCAGCTCCTTCTGTCATCTGAACTATGGTAGTAATTAATAATAGACACCCAGAGGGTGCATACAGATGTCAGCACATGACAGATTCAGCATCTTAACCAAATTCCAGCTCCAATCAAACCCTCACCAGCTATAAAAACTTCAACTTGGTCTTATTAGACAAATTGACCCACAGATTCTTAAACCAATCATTGGCAGAAGAAATAGAAATTTCCAGGTTTTGTTTATAGGACAAATTCATCCCCTGGGGCTTAAATTATGGTCCTTGACCACATTACCACCTAATACCTGAGCAAAATTGTGGTTATATAAGCAAATAAGAAGAGGGGAATCGGTAGACAACCCACAGAGTGTCATATATTCTTACTGTTTCAAAGTAATTTTTTCCAAGGGATTTATTCAGTAAGAGCAAAACAGCCATATAAATAAGTCAATGTTTAGTGAAGCATTGTCTATACTAGTAGGAAACTAAACACATCTAAAGCTTTATAAAATATTGCTTATTTGTATAATAGTATACATAAGAATTAGGTGAAAACAGAATATAAAGTACTTTATGTGTATAAAGATATATTGTTATTATAATTAAATTCTGTGAAGTACGTAGACTTGTGGAAGGCAATGGAATTATTACTATTAAATAATAATTTACCATTAAATAATCATTACATTATTTCAGAAGTTGTATGTGCATAAAAATATTTCAAACAATTTATGAAAGTCTTTTATTTAAAGGGATAATTGCCTTCATTAATAAACATGAATTATTATCCACCAACGATAGTCAAAGTATGGAAAGAGCCTAAATGTCCATCGACAGATGAATGGATAAAGAAGATATAGTATATATATACAATGGAATATTACTCAGCAATCAAAAAGAATGAAATCTTGCCATCAACAACACGGATGGAACTGGAGGGTATTATGCTAACGAAATTAGTCAGAGAAAGACAAATATCATATGACTTCACTCATATGAGGAATTTAAGATACAAAACAGATGAACATAGGTAAGGGAAGCAAAAATAATATAAAAACAGGGTGAGGAAAAAATATAAAAGACTTTTAAATGTGGAGAACAAACAGAGGCTTGCTGGAGGGGTTGTGGGAGGGGCGATGGGCTCAATGGGTAAGGGGCATTAAGGAATCTACTCCTGAAATCATTGTGGCACCATATGCTAACTAATTTGGATGTAAATTAAACAAGAACTAAATTTTTTAAAAAGATTATAAACTTAAATAAAATAAAATAAGTAAATTTATGTCAGTATCTTCTGATGCTGGCTCATAGTCTTGTGAACTGAATGCTACCTCTCACTGCATGCACAGATGACCCTAAAAGATATCTACATCCCAATGCCTGGAACCTGTGAATATGTTCTCACATATGACAAAAGGGCTTTGCAGATGTGATTCATGATAAGGGTCTTGAGATGGGGAGACTCTCCTGGAGTCCCTGGGTATGCTTAGTGTAACCACGTGAGTCCTTAAAACCTGAGAATTTTATCCAGCTCTGGGGAGAGGGAGATGTGTGTGCAGAGGAATTGTCAGAGAGATACAACATTGCCAGTTTTGAACACAGAGGTGTTCACCAGGAGGTGAGTTAAGGAATGGAGATGGCTTCTAGAAGCTGAAAAAAGGTAAGGACATCAGTCTCTGATCTCCTTGAGAGCTTCTAGAAAGGAATGCAGCCCCGTGGAAGCCTTGGGATTAACTCAGTGAGACCCATGCCAGGCTTCTAACATACAGAATTGTAAGAAAAATCAGTCTTGTTTTACACCTCTAGGTGTATAACAATTTGTTAGAGAACTGCACTGGAAAAGTAATACACCCACAGAGTGAGCTCTCAACAGATGCGGCTTAGGGATGCGGAGGAAGTGGCTTGAAAATGATTTACTGTCTCTCATAGCTAAAACATCTCAGCAAGCTTGTTTTCTTTGTTCACTTTTCTTAGGAAACTTTTTTTTTTTTTTAACAAAGTAAACTTCATCCTAACTCCTATTTAAATTATCTCAATTTCTAAACTTGCGACATGTAAAAATGAATTCTTGTTATTCTAGTAACATCAGTTAGATTTCATGTGTTTGATTAAAAGGCATAAAAGTATATTTTCAGTTAGGTTGCTTTTAAGGAAACATATGCCTATTAATTCTTTTTTCTCCCTTTTATAAACTATTGGAAAAGTTATATCTAGCTCTTTTAACCTCTCACCTTATCCAATAATTAAATATATTTGGCCACCTACCATCTTTCAGGAGGTGCTCTGGGCCTGGTCTAGCATGATCTAAAAACTCACTTCAATTACATTTTCATTTTTTTAGTATAAAATAAAATATATCTTAATATAAAATATTTTTTATACTTTTTAATGTTTATTCATTTTTTGAGAGAGAGACAGAATGTGAGTGGGGGGAGAGGGCAGAGAGAGAGGGAGACATGGAATACAAAGCAGGCTTCAGGCTCTGACCTGTCAGCTCAGAGCCCGACGGGAGCCTCGAACTCACGAACTGTGAGATCATGACCTGGCCAAAGTTGGATGCTTAACCGACTGAGGCACCCAGGTGCCCCTAAAATGATTTTAATATAAAATTGAAATTGTCCAACTCCTTATAATTAGGAAAATTTACAAAATTACTAATTAAAATGGGATTTCAGTCATTTAACACAGGCCTCCTTGATTAAGTTTTTATGGGGCTTATAATTTTAAATTATTATTAGACTATTACAAGTTTCATATGCCTTACACTGGTTAGTCCTCTGTAATTTCCTATAATTTACTATGGACAATGCAGTGATTATGAAATTATGAAACCAAGCCCTGTAAGCAATAGCTGGCTCAGGGGGAGAGACACTCTAGCTTTTCCCAGAAATCATGAGATGTGCAATATGACAATAACTACAATTAGAGGCGGTAAGCATGATACTGTCATTTCCAAATGGCAGCAGGGATGGAAGTAGGACTCCCAAATCTGTCTAATTTTGAACACAAACGCAAATTGACATCCTTCTGTTGATTTTCCTGTATTCAAGGAGCTAAACAGTGATTACAATTTTTGCAAATATTTTTCAGACATTCAGACTTTGGAAGAAAACCTTTGGCATGAATATCTAGATTTCTAGTAGAATTCATTTTTCCTAGGAGTCCAATTCAATCCCTTACAAGGAGAAAGGGACAAATAAAAAACAGGGTGCTTGGACAGCACAAAGCCTACTTTTTTGGCAAATGCATGGATAATCTGCAAGATTGCTCTGTCTGAGCAGCCTCTTGGAACGATCTGGTCGAGGGAGCCGTTACGACTAATTCTGGGTGTCCTGAGAGCGCTTTTCTGCCAGCATCTTCCCCAGGCTCCACGTGCCTCTCCCTGGCTATCAGCAGGGATAGAGGGCTCCTGTCGTGCCTGTGATAACCAGGAACACAACTAAATCAGTGTCCTCCAAATTCTCCATCCCTGCCTCGAGTCAAGGGCAAATACTTTGCTCCACCTAAAGGAGAAAAGTCTCCTGCCCAGAGATAATGATCTTTTCAATGTGTAAAGCACTACCCAAGTAGACTGTTCTTAATATGCTGCATTTGGATTTGGTTTTACTGCAGCAGGATTTATAACTACACATTTAAAAATCTTTGGCACTCACTTCTTGATTAAAAAATGCCTTGGGTTATAGGTCATAAATATCTATTGAGGACGATAAATGAGTAAACCCAGAAGATTTAACTTGTAGAGGAGGGAATAAAATTGTGTGAGAGAACTTTCCTCACAGCCAATTTTTATCTATGATGTTTTGTTTTTCATAATCCTCCGTTGTCAGGCTATGGAGGATAACCTGCTCTACTGGAAATTCCCTGTATCGTTTAATAAATGTCCTACATTATAACTCAGTGCAACCAGTCTGGGCCCTTTAAATCACTTAATTACATAATTTGAAGGATTATCATGGGAAGAAGCTTCACTGGAGATTTAAGAAATAATTTCAGACTTTCCAGTCTGTTTACAACTCTGTTTTCCAGTTGCCAAATCACCTCAGCATTCTAGACTCTACTGTTTCAGAAGCTTCTCCTGCCTTATCTAATCTGAAAACTGAACATAAACAGCTCATAAACATTAAAAAATTTACTAGAAATCATGTTATTTTATCTTTACTATTACATAACTTTATAAAATTCTTCAAAATAATGACAAATGAAGAATCAGAAGAAAAAAATTTTACTGTGGGCCCTGACACCACGTCAGGCAAGCCATTTACTCTCTATGCTTTAATAAACTCACTAGGAAACCAAAGAGCTGGCCCTGAATGCCTCTTACATATACCTCCACGATTAAGTTTTTCCTTAGGAGTTCTGCAGCAGAGCTGGAACATGAATAAGGAATTGATGCAAAGAAGAAAAGAAACCAAAATGTAAAATATGTAAACAAAAGATATAATCGCTCTTCAGGAAAACCCCAAATGTGTCTTTTGGAAAACAGAGGAGAGAGGAAAATTACAAAGTTAGAAAATGGACAACCGAATAGTACAAGGGACTAGATTCATAAAGCTTTAGGGGAAGATTTTTTTTTAGAAGTAACTGACTTTGGCAAACACACCGACCAAGAGTTAGAAACCCGTCATGGGGGTGCCTGGGTGGCTCAGTCAGTTAAGTGTCCTGAGGCTTCGGCTCAGATCATGATCTCCAGGTTTGCGGATTTGAGCACCCCCGTCGGGCTCTGTGCTGATAGCTAGCTCAGAGCCTGGAGCCTGTTTTCGGATTCTGTGTCTCCTTCTCTTTCTGTCCCTCTCCTGCTCACGCTGTCTCTCTCTCTCTCTCTCTCTCAAAAATAAATAAAACATAAAAAAACAAAAACAAAAAGAAAAAAAAGAAGCCATAAGTCTGACTCTGTGTCTAGGTTGGGGACCAGTTACCTAACTTTGAATCTTAGGTTCTCCCTTCTCTAAACGTGATTAATACATGCTAACTAAATATCTTCTCCATCTAGTAATGCAGTTGCAAAAATTAAAATGAGATGAGAATAATTAAGGTCTTTGATTTACAAAGAATACCTCTTCCCAAGCCCCAGGCTATTGCACATATTGCATATGCTTCCCAAAGAGAATCCTCTGACAATCAGGGATAGGGGAAGAATGGATGCTTGAGGAATATGAGGAAGTAAATGCAATATCTAAACGTCTGCTTTCCTTAAATTTCTGAGTTTTTTTTTAAGAAAAAACCCTGGAATTTGAACTTCAAAGGTGTTTGGTACTATAGAACCATTAACAAATCACTTCACAGGAAGACCTCCAAATCTTAAAGAAGTCTGCATCCTGCCACCACTTTATTTGGTACCTAAGAATTACCATTTCCTTTCAAGTTGTATGAATTGTAAATTCTGTTTGATTTGGCTCAGTATAGCCCATTGTATATGTTATGTCTAGATAAACACCTTACTATTAGAAAGTCAAAACATGTCAATAACTAAGTAAGTGTTGAAATTCTAGCCAAAAAAGGAAAAGCAAAATCTACACTATAAAAGTATTTATTCCTTGGATTATAGATGATAAATTAACTTTGTGATACACATGTCAGAAGAGCTATCTTCATTACATTTCAAACCTTTATATCTCAGTTGTCAAGAGAAAAGTCTAGAAAATATGTCTTCGTCAAGGTTTAAAAAACATTCATCCTTGCAAATATTTAGATTTAAAATAGTTTTCTTTTTTCTGCCAAAATACAGTTGCATTTAAACCCAGAATTGCTGAATCTCATCACCCACTCAGAGAAGCACAGTATTAGTGACAATTATAGTAGTGTATGGTGACAGTGGCTATACTTGTAGAGAGCATAGCATAACATAGAAACTTGTCCAATCACTATGTTGTACATCTGAAACTAATGTAACATTGTGTGTCGACTATACTAAGTTTTTTGAAAAGAGTGGTTAACTGATTAAAGAAGGAATCAGAGATGTGGACTTAGCTTTGTGTGCAGGGATATTTACCTCAAAAAAAAAAAATTAGGAAAACTTAAAAGGCCAACAGTAAGGCACAGTTTAAAGTATATGACATCCACTCATTTGCATAATATGTATGAGATCTGCATAATACACATGTATTTCAATGCTGCCAATTAAAATGATGTTTTTGAAAAATATTTAATAACATAAGGAAATATTCAGGATATTAAAAATAAAAACAAATGTTTATTACACAGTACAATCGAATTTTCAAAACATCTTCAGGTGGTGGGGCGCCTGGGTACCTCAGTCAGTTAAGTGTCCAACTTTGGCTCAGGTCATGATCCTGTGGTCCATGATTTCAAGCCCCTTTTTGGGCTCTGTGCTGACAGCTCAGAGCCGGGAGCCTGCTTTAGATTCTGTGTCTCCCTCTCTCTCTGACCCTCCTCCACTCACGCTTTGTCTCTCAAAAGTAAATAAATGTTAAAAAATTTAAAAAATAAATAAAAACATCTCCAGGTGGGAATTGGGGAAATTTCTATTTTCTTCTCTATTTTTTCCTTTGTTTTCCAAATTCTCCACAATAAATGTGTTATTTGCACTTACAAAAAAGCATTGAATTTAGAGTAGTTGGAAGCTTCTGTATAAACAATAACCTATTAAATATTTACTGGTAAGATGTTAGTGTCACAATCCATTCTGGAGCCACCACGTGGTCATTCCAGTTTGAATTCTTAGGTAGTCGATATGTGCATAATTTAACAACTAATAGGGAAACAGTGTGACACTCTATAATTGATCAAAACATTTAACTTAATCATTGAATTCATTATGGCTTATTAGACGGAATGTGATGTTTAGTGGTCAATTACTGGTTTCTGTGATTCATGGACAGCACATGGAAACCTATCCCTCCTTGTGCTACCGCCTGTACGCAATGTAGGCTGACTGGTTCTAACCTGATATGATAAATTCTCATTTAACTTTATCTCACGTCAGAAGGACACTCTCTTCTAGATCTATGCTCTAAGAGGACTTCATCTCACAGGGGGATCCACACAGACACATCTTATACTTGGGATGAACACTGGGTGAATATGGGCATATTGGGGTCTTTCTGAATTCATGGTCCCCAAACTTAACTCGCTCCCCAGGCATCTCTTTCTCTCTCTCCCTCTCTCCCTCTCTCATTCACCACAGTGAATGGAAATCATTCTGTGAAACAGAATCATTCACACATTTTCCACTGTCCGTCACCTAACAGAGGAAACAAGCCCTTTGGGGGCCTTTCACCTTCTTGCACCAAGTTCAGCATCTTTTGCTAACCATTCCTCCTTTCCTCTTGTTCAAACAGAAGAGGTGTCCCATCTCCTATCTAAGACTAATGCTCTGTCTGTGCCCGGGAGCTCATTCATCACGAATGTCAAAGGCCTTACTTTTTCAGTTATCTCTTTCTTCTTTTATCTTTAACGTTTGACTTTTTCCCAGTCATATGAACTGGGAAACATAGTTCATATGAACATATCTAAATTTCTCCTACCCTGAGAAAATAAAACCTTCTGCAGAATTCTCACATCCTTACATATACTGCTCCAGAAGCTACAGTTGAACTTCTTAAATGAGTGGTCTATCTTCCTTACCTTTATTCTTAAACCTACGATAGCCTGGCCTTAGTGCCCACAAATACTCAAGAAGCGCTCTTCCCAAGGCCACCAACAAGGCTTCAAAATCCACCAGACACTTACAGTCTTTCTTGAAACATTCTCTTCCCTAAGATTCAGGTTGTCAAATGTACAGGTTGGCGTTTCCCAAATATGCCCAAATATTCAAGTTGCCATTTGACTTGGTTTTCTTACTAATTCTCCTGCCACCTCTCTGAGTGATCCTTTGCAGCCTCTTTTATGGCTCCCATTCTCCTACCCATCCTGAAAATGTTAGCATTTCAGAGTCCTATCTTAAATAATGGGAGGTTGCCTCCCTTTTTTGCTGTGCATAAACTCAGTGGGTGACCTCTTCTACCCCGATGACTTCAAAATCCATCTATGCTCTATAGGCTATACCTCATCTCTGAGCTCTCAGCTGATTAATTTATCTGCCTGTGGCACAGCTCTGCCTTGATGTCTTACATCAAACTCAACAGGCTCAAAAGTAATATGATTATCTTCTTCAAAGCTGCTTCTCCACCAATCTTCCTTATTTCAGTGAACCCAATTCCCTAAAGCAGAAACCTAAGGGTTATCTGTGATTCATCTTGATTCATTCCTCTTTGTTTCTCTCTCTTGTCTGTTTCTCTCCCCATTCTACCTCATTATCCATATTCCTCACACCCAATCACAAAGTCTCTCATTAACTTCCTAATATTTGTTTACTCTATCACTTCTCTCATCTTCATTCCCATTGACCCTAAACCGCCACCATCTCTTGTCTGAACTAAGACAATAGTCTATTACATGATTTGTTAGCTTCCATTCTGAGCCCCTCCATGCTGCTTACACAGAATGCTCCTAAAATGGAAATTTTACTATTATTTCCCTTTGAAAATTTTATTTTCTGTCCTTTTAGATGCATCTGAGAAAGCACCTAACACAGAATATATTACATTGTATGTTCATAAATAATTTTGAATTAACCAATGAATGAATGGTAGGAAAAGTACCCCCTACCCATTTGGGGGTACCAAATTCTAGTGTTTTTATCTAAATTACAAATCCACCAATATTTATCCTTTTCAAGACTCTGGTCTTATTGTTGTTGTTGTTGTTGTGTTTCTGCCAATATAATTAGGATAACAGCTTCAGTTTAGATACTAATGGACTTCAGGTATATCTTATCACTCATGATTTTGAGCAGAATGTTCATAGCTACAGTAGTAACCTGGAAGAAGCTGGAAAGCTGGGCTGGAGAATCAATAAGAGAAACAAACATATAAAATAAAACATGTTGAATCAGTAAGAAAGGAAGAATTCTTGTTGTATATTTAATGACATTTTTCTGGACATATAAAAATGGAAAATATAAAAATTCCAGAAATCTTTTCCAGATATGCATAACAACACGGTCCTTAATAAGGATATTTACTATCAAATTTATAATACATAGTAAGTCAAAAGTTCTTTTATTGTTAAAAAAAATGTCACATAGGATTCTAGTGTTCCTTGCTTAAAGAATTCTTGCCCACAAATATGAAACTGTATCTTACACCTATATCATATTAAGTATTTAAAATATCCCTCAGAGTACAACAAATAACACATCAATAATAGTTTAATTTATTTGTAAAATTCTCTGCTAGTGTTAGGCATCTAGTCAACATTAGCATAGGAACTTCCTAACATTTCATGTAATTCATTTCTTTTTCCCTATACACAACACAGCCTCATAAAAATGACCAGAACCCATGAACCGTGAGATCATGACCTGAGCCGAAGTCGGACACTTAACAAACTGAGCCACCCAGGCGCCCACTGGTCTGCTGTTTTAACAGGTACGAAAGTTGATAGTAAACAGTAGAATACTCAGACATATGTAAATATTACTTGTGTTTCTTCTTCAGATATTAAGTATAATAAAAGGGAGCATAAGAGATCCTCTCAATGGGGTATCTGGGGGGCTCCGTCAGTTGAGTGTCCAACTCTTGGTCTCGGTTGGCTCATGGTTCCTGAGATCAAGCCCTGCCACTGGTTCTACATGGACAGCATGGAGCCTGCTTGGGATTCTCTCTCTCTCTCTCTCTCTCTCTCTCTCTCTTTCTCCCTGCCCCTCCCCCCACCTGTGTGTGCATGCTGTTTCTCTTTCAAAATAAATAAACTTAAAACAGTGTCATATAGGGGCGCCTGGGTGGCTCAGTCAGTTAAGCACCCAACTTCGGCTCAGGTCATGATCTCGTGGTTCCTGAGTTCGAGCCCCACAAACTGCTCTGTCTCTCTCAGTCTCTCAAAAATGAATACATGTTAAAAAACATTTTAAAATGTCATTATACATATTTTATATAATATATATATATTCCTCTCACTGTTGACTCCTAAGTACACAGATTCTAGTTAGGAAGACTGTGGCTATGGCTTACCACAGAATTGTAACTTGCTATGTCCATAGAGACACAGGTCCCTTTGTAACCCCATTATCCTTTAAGATTTATGTAGCAGCTTTGTAAAACACCTTCACAATCATGCTTTCCTTTCAGGCACCACACACTCAGCAGGTGAAAATATCAAGTGCCTTGTGTTATTTACATTACACATAATAAACTCTAGTTTTCAAAATGCTCTTCCGAAAAGATCGTGCTTTTCATTTTCAGAAAAAGCAGACTTTACAAAACAACTTAAATTATAGTTAGCACTTACATTTTTGTACCAGGTTTGAAGAAAGTTTAAACAAGATCAAATTCACACTACGTGGGATGTAGGAAAATGGAAACTTATAACCTGTTCATCTTCTGTTTTTCCCCCTTAGGCTGCTTTCGTCTCATCTGCTAGTTTAGTTGGATTCATACCATTTGGTCCAACAGCAGATTAACCAATAGGAACCAGAAGAAAGCAAACATGAGAAAGAAACCAAATTTTCCCATGACTCAGAAGCCAAACTCCTATGAAGACTATAGGCTCCTAAGAGAGGATAGTCAGATCCCGACAACTGAATCCACTACTTCCCTCTCTCCTTAACGTGTGAGTTTCCTGAAGACATTTTTACTTCACTATTTGGCTTCCTAGGGAATATCATAAGCAAGTAATTTATAAAATCATCCCTATTACTATCTTAGGGACTTATTAATTTCATTTTAAAATCTATATTTAATGTTAGGATTTTTCATAAATGTTTTTGCAGGAATTGGTGAATAGATGTTATTGGGATTTGGAAATATACAGTTTCTTACCCCACTGGACCAGAACGCTCTGTTTTTGTCCATTTCTCTAAAGATATTTATTGAAATACTTTCTCCAGTTAAAATGATTGGAAAGTCAACGACTTAATGCAGCTCTGTCCAAAAGAAATAAATTCAAGCCACAAATGAGAGCCTTAGTACTGATGATATGAGGTAATAAAATGCCTATATGATGAGATGAAGTGAGGTAAATGATGTAAGCATGGTGACATGTTAGGCTACTACTGATCTTCTGACAATATGTCAGAAGGAGGGTCATCTGCTTCGGGATCACGATTGATTGCAGGTAACTGCAACTGTGGAAAGTGACTCTGTGAATGGAGGTTGGGGGAAGGTTTCTGTACTACCAACCATCCTAAGCCTGAGGGGAACGAGCCATTGATAGGAAGAGCCCAACACTGTAGACTGCGAAAGACAGGATGAGCTTTGGTCTTTAATGACAATGCTAACTTGGGGATTAACCAACTCTGAAGGCTGCCCTCGCTCTGGATTTGCAATTATGTGTTTGTTTGTTTTACTCCGAAGCTAATATGTTATATCATCTCTAATAACAACTGAGAGCAACATAATTATACTGAAACTTTTGAGCATCTTTTGAAGCGCTGTTTTTCTCTTTCTTTGTTATTTTTTACTGTTTCCTTATTGTTGCTAAAATCCCTCACTGTTTAATTGTTATCCCCAGGGCACCTTCCTAAACATCTTTTTTG
The DNA here is from genome assembly GCF_008692635.1 of Crocuta crocuta. Classification (NCBI taxonomy): domain Eukaryota; kingdom Metazoa; phylum Chordata; class Mammalia; order Carnivora; family Hyaenidae; genus Crocuta; species Crocuta crocuta. The sequence continues at coordinate 1,283,009 of NW_027532158.1, forward strand.
TTTGTTTCTTCTTTGAAGACCAGGCATTAGAGTAGCTGTTTTCTAGTGTTTCCACCTTCTGCTTCCAATTAACTTTTCTCTTCCATTACAGAAACAATGTTGTGTCTCCCATTCTTGTCTATCGTAAAAGTATTTTTTAATCTTTCTGAGAATTTTTATTGCTAACAACATCATTGAAACAATAAAAGTAATAAATAAAGGAAAAGATATGTTTTTTTCAAAATGCTCACAAGCTTGACTGCATGCACAGTACACAGTATTCCTTAGACACAAGCTGTATTGGTGGCTTTGGCATCCAACACATTTGGGTTTGGGGCGTTTGGGTGGCTCCGTCAGTTAAGCATCCAGTTTCAGCTCAGATCATGATCTCGTGGTTTGTGAGTTCAAGCCCCACGTCAGGCTCTGTGCTGACAGCTGAGAGACTGGAGCCTGCTTCGGATTCTGTGCCTCCCTCTCTCTCTGCCCCTCCCTCCCCCAAAATAAATAAACACTAAAAAAAAAAATTGGGTTTGATTTGCTCAATATCATTTACAAACTGTGAACCTTAAAGCAAGTTGCTTACCCAGCAAATGAAAAAGTAAAGGAAAATAAAATAAAGAAATAGATATCATCCACCTTGAAGGATTTATGTGAAGATTAAAAACCATGTAATATATGTAAAACTCTTAAGGCCAGGATTTGTACATCCATTTTCTGATTCCAAATCTAGTGTCTTTTTCACTTTATTACAGCATCATTTTTTTTTCCATTCATCCCATAATCACTTAGTGAGTGGCTGCAATGGGCCAGGAAAATTCATAGACTAATAAGGCAAAGTCTCTGTTCCTAAGCAGTTTACAGTGTACAGTGAATCAGACAAATAAATGAATATTAACAAGAGGGAGGCCATACAGTTTAACCATTTATCACATACGCTATAAAATCAGACACATCTGGATGTGAAAGTCAGCTCTGCTTTGTGTTTGTGTGATTTGGGAAGGCTACTTAACATCTCAAAACTAGTTTCCTCAGCTGAAAAAGGAGAGAGCAGTATCTTTTAAGGGTGTTGTTGACAGAATGAAATGAGATTATGTCTGTGCAATGCTTAGCACAGTGCCTACTGCAGAGTAAGCATTTGTCTACTGAGGGCCATCACCCTCATTGCCATAATAAATATTATGACAACTGTAAATACAACTGTGCATAATTAAGTGATCGAGGTATATGCAGGCACTGTGGGATATAGGGGAGGGCTTTTAAATCTGTCTCCAGGGTCACGGAAGCGTGGCCTCCTAAACTAGCAGATGCTTCTGGAAAGGTTTGAAAGACAAGAGTTCCTACTGCTGAGGGGAAAATTGTGTGAATTATCCTAGGAACTGCAAATTGATCTTTATGACTGAAGGTAAGGATGCTGGGGGAGGGATGGAAAATGAGCACTAAGTGTGGCCGAATCCAGGATCTTAAGGATTAAACTAAGGAATCTGAAGCCTTTTAATCTGGCTGAGAGGGTGCTAGATAGTAACATGCCTGAATTCTTTGTGAGAGAGTCACTTGTCAGCACACTGAGGTTTGTTCGCTACAGCTCTTTCTCTACAATTATAAGAAAAAAAGATGAAAGCAGGTTTGCAAGAATCCCAATTGCACTATATCATGCTGCAAGTTTTAAAACTGTCAAAACAAATTTTCTAATTTTGACTGTAGTCAAACACTTTCCCACTAGGCAAAGAGAACTCAATAAACAGTTTTATTTGTCTTATAAATAGTTCAGTGAAAAGAATAATATTTGTGAATTGTACTAGCTGGAAAATGTTTGCCTAGTAAAACTTTTACCACTGTATGCCAGTGTTCTATGCCTCAAAAGACAGACAACTAGATGAAATGGAGGGCCCACCTTTACAGAAAATTCCTCCTAAATTGTAGACATCATGTCAAATTGAATCCTTTAATGGTTGATTGTAGGACAAGCAAATATTCTTCTCACCTTCTACGGGGATTTGCACCACATATAAACCTAACATCCTAATAAGGCCAATCAGTGAATGGATCAATGAGATTCTGCAGGAAATCTAATCCATGTGATTATCTGACCCACCCAGGCTGTGTGGTTTTTTAGGTGTTTTCATCCAATCTGTTCTTTTTTGTTCATTTTCAATAATGTAATATGACAGTACTTTAATAAAGCAAGAAAAGTAGAGACAACCACAATGAAACAGAACATTATAGCATAAGAAAGCCTCATGTATGCCAGTTTAACAAACCAAGAAAAGTAGAGACAACCACTATGAAATAGAACATTATGGCATAAAAAAGTCTCATGTATGCCAGTTTCTAGGGGTGTGACTGGGGAAAGTTGTATAATCGTTCGAATCTTAGAATGTGCAACTGAAAAACAGAGATGAAAAATACCAAACTGATAAACTCTTGTGAAGATTAAATTAGCTAATCTATTAAAGGCTTCACACAGAAATCCTCAAATACTCGCCTGTAGTAGGCATTCAGGAAATCTGACTTTTTGTTTTGTGCATCTCTTCAATTTCCTCTCCTTCAGTCTCATTCTCACTCCAACTCAGTAAAGGATGTGAACACACACGTACATGCAGACACAGTACACTTTAAAGTTATAATGTTTCTAAAAATGAATTAGGTAGTAACAATGGATTCCCACCTCTTATTACTATCACCTCAAGCTTGTAGAACTTTCTCCTCATTCTAGGTGGGAGAGAAATTCCAGCACTTATTTCCCACTATTACCTCCTACCTCAAAAATAAGATTCTGCAGGTAGGTCAGTCATTAAGCATGTGACTTTGGCTCAGGTCATGATCTAATGGTTTATGGGTTTGAGCCCCACCTAGGGCTCTGCACTGACAGCGCAGAGCCTGCTTTGCATCCTCTGTGCCCCTCTCTGTGTGCCCCTTCCTCTCCCTCCCTCTCTCAAAAATAAATAAACATTAAAAGAAAATAATAAGATGCTGCAGGTGCCTGATCCTTCTCTTGGTGGCCCCCTGATATAGCCAAAGGGTAAAACCCCCAAGCTAAAGTAGTCACATCTGCCCTCAGGACTTTGAATCTTGAGAGAGTAACACAAAGAAGGGAGCTCTGAGATGCCAGATTCATTCCAGCAACATGCAGCAAACCGTCTTGCAGTGTGGCCTGACGCTCAGCTTTCAGAAGAGTTTGGGCCTTGTCTGTCTTTTAAACCTGGCCTGGTAGCTTCTTATGTGAACCCTTGCTATCTTTTTCACATATGCCCTGTGGGCTTGGAGTCAGATTCTGTTGTGTGTGACCAAGAACCAAGTTTAGGGAGGAGATTAAAACTCTGAAGTCAGAGGATATCCCCATACTTCCTGAAACTGATCTACAGCATACCTTAATTAGAAATAAATGCTGGAGAAAAAAATATTTTAATGTTCTCAATGTCTTTTATAGAACAAAAGCTACTTTTTAGAAATTTACTTTTGGGGTGTCTGGGTGGCTCAGTCAGTTAGGGAGCCAACTTCTGCTCAGGTCATGATCTCATGGTTTGTGAGTTCGAGCCCCAGATTGGGCTTTGTACTGACAGCTCAGTCTGGAGCCTGCTTCGGATTCTGTGTCTCCTTCTCTCTCTGCCCCTCTTTCCCCTGCTTGCACTCTGTCTCTCTCTCTCAAAAAAAAATTAAACATTTAAAAAAATTGAAAGAAAGAAAGAAAAGGAAGGAAGGAAGGAAGGAAGGAAGGAAAGAAGGAAGGAGTTTACTTCTGCATCCAGGCAAATCCTCAATCTATTCTTGGAAGAAATTACTACCATTAATAAATTCAAAAATCTGCCACCCAGCATGTTGGCCGTTAGCACATCTACTGATTTATAAAGAGAAAATTGCCAGATTAACATCAAACCCAGACTACAACTTACCCTTTATGGAGCTATTTTCTTCTCTGGTTGTCTCACTATGGTGTTAATAGTATTTGTGAGCTTTACAGAGCCTCATGTGGCCACTTCTGTTCCATTGTAAACCTTACATTACACTCTTAACTCACTTCTGGACAATCCTCTGACCCTAAATCTTTAATTGTGGCCTAACAAAATTCATATTAGTCTTTGAAGACAACATGGGGTCCTGAGACTGAATGTCGTGTATAACTGTTTCTTATATTCACAGAACAAAAAAAATCATAATGATAGAAAGATGTTGAAACTGCTTTGAGATGACATCATCGCTGAAATATTGTATTGTTATAAGAGCACAATTAAAACCCCACATGCAGACTGTAAATATAAACCTATTAACCGAAAGCTTTGGGGAAAAACAACAACAAAAAGCAAAACCACCATAGGACCTGGCCAATGAGCTGCAAAGCTATGTTGTAAATTAATTCCTTAGAAGCAGAGCTGAATTGGGGATTGTGACACATGGCAAGAAATTGAAGTGAGAGATGCAGAAAGAGACAGTCCTGGCTTTCATCTTCCAGAGGGCCACCTTCAACCTTGACACTGCTGCAATTTATGTAAATCAAGCAATCCTCCCCTTCCCCTACTCCTCTACTTTTAAGCTTAGCCTGACTTGGATCTTCTCCTCAGGATCACAAGTCTACTGACACCCTATTATTTCATAAGCAAACTTGCTTACTTCTCTTTCTCTGGGTGACTGTCCCAATTTATGTCTCAGGGAAAAAAATAGCACCCATTAGATAGAACTTAATCCTGACTCTGCCCATTATTAGCTGTGTAGGCTCGTAGCAGGCACTTCCTTGTTAAGGAGCCGAGGGAATGTCTTTGGTGGACAGATAGCCACCTTACTACCAGAGGCCCAGAGAGGAAGGACCTTATTTCTTGTCATAGTCACAGGGTAGGGATTAGAGAAATCTCAGAATGTCTTATGAACTCGGTCTTCAAATCTCTTTGTGTGAATACATCCACTTCTCCACCATAATCCCAACTGTCATTGTCTCTCAACTGGACAACTTCAACACCTTCTATCTGGTCTGCCTGCACCGACTCTTGCCTTTCTGCAATGAAGGATCTTTTAAAAACATAAATCCAATCATAGCACTCCCATGATTCAAACCTTCCAGTGTTCTCTTAAAATAACATTGAACCTCCTTAGTATGGCCTTACACAATCTGGCCCCCAGCACAGTCTCTGACCTCACTTTACAGCACTCTACTCTTTTCTTCTCATTTCACTTCAGCCACGTGAGCCTTCTCTCTCTCCCTTGAACACACTAGGTGAGCCCTTTGCTGTTTCCTCTGCCTAGAATGCCGTTCCTATAGATCATCCATACCTGGTTCTTTCCTTCATTCAGATCTCAACTTAAATGTTACCTCTCCAGGCATTTTTCCCTGACAACTCAATCTACAAAAGTTTTCAAGGCTTACTATATCACGTCACATTGCTTTATTTTTGTACCAGTGTTCATGACAATATGACTTTTAGTGTATTTGTAGATTCACTCTCTTCTTCTTCTAGAATGCATGTTCCCTGACAACAGGAAACTAGTCTACGTCATTATTATATTTCCAGCATCTGGAACTGTGCCTGATACATAGTAGATACTCAATAACCAACCACCAAAAGCATGAATGGGTAAATAAATTCTAAATGGTCTTCAGGTGTGATCCTATGTTCAAAATTGACAATGGAAAATGATAGTGCTTTTCTTAGAAACAACCTCAAGTCTCTCTAGGAGAATCACTCACTAGATATCACGTTCCTTGAAGAAAAGACCATGCCACCATTCTGTCAAGTTGTATCAGTGTCTCGCATATAACTGATATTCAATAAAGTGTCAATTAAATGAGTTGGTACATCATGGCTCTTGCCCCTCACATTGTCAAGATAATTTCATGGAATTTTGTTGTTCATAAATTTAGTGGAACTCCTTGATACTTAATAGAGAAGTATAGTATCATATAACTTAAAAAATTGTCTCTAGTTAAATTTAGTATTGTTCCATATAAACCAAAGACTAGCATTATCAGCAATACAATGCAACCAACATAAGAGAATTGAAATTTTTTTAATAGAAAGAACAATACAAGATGAATTGGGTGATTGGAGGCACCATGGCTTGGAGAAAAGAGCTTGGGCTTTTACTCCCAGTTTGGCCACTTATTAACTCTGTTACTGTAAATGAATCGGTCAACCTATTCAGCTTTAATTTCTTCATTATCTATAAATTGGAGCCAATAATGCCTTCCTCTTAAGGTTATTTTAAAAAATTAAAAAAGAAACCCAACTAATTGTAAGATAGAGCCCAACACAGTACTTGGATCTAAGAAAAATTCTTTGTGCCCTGTGAAGAGCAATAAATTTCCTATAAGTAAATAGATGTGATATCTATCTATCTAGAAAGATATCAAACATTAAATTATTTTTCTAAATAACCCTCTGAAGCCAAGAGATTTTATGATGTGAACCCTCTTATTTTACAAATATAGGAGTGTAGAAAAGCGATACAACTTGCCCCAGATGAAATACAAATTCTTATTTGTAATTTTCAAGGCAATCTACCAATGCACTCCTCTGTCTCTCATCCTTCAATCCCCACTTGACTCATAACATTGCTCAGCATTCTCAAATGTACTTCAACAGAAACAGATTTGCATACCCTTCCCAGCACACCTGCTTCCATTTTTTCTCTATGCATCTGCACACGCTCCCTCCCCCCACCAGTTTTGTGCCAAACTATGTCTCTCCCAGCTCTTCAAGCAACACTTAGGGGAAAATTTTTTTTTTCACTAACAACTCTGCCACGCCATCAGACCTCAGCATTCACAGACTCTGATGCCCCACCTCTCTAATTCAGGAAGCCACAACCTGTGTGATCTTCTTCATACATAAGGCAGATCAACTCACCGTGCCCTCACACACTGCTTTTAGTTGCTTTCCAACATACTTAAGATAAAAATATAAACTCCTAAACAAAAACAATGGGGATCTGCTTGATTGGCCCTGTCCATGTCCCTGGCCTCACCTTGAAGGTGCTTGATTGGCCCTGTCCACATCCCTGGCCTCACCTTGAAGGCGCCCTCCCTCCTACTCACTCCAATCCATCCACTGGCCTTCTGTCAATTCCTCTGATGCTTCTGCTCTTTCCCACATTGATGGGATTTCTTCCTCAAAGTATCATCCTTCAAGATTAATCATTAAGTGACGTTTTCTCAGCAGACCCTACTTAATGCCCCACACCTCAACAAGGAATCAGGAGGGGGTACTCTTTGACACCTTCTCAAAGCACTTTTTATCTTGCTTTCATAACATGCTCCTTGCTCTAGTGATGTACATAATGGGATGCAGGAGCCACCCCCTGCTTCTCTACTCAGGTGGACAGAGCAAGTCACATTGAAGCAGGTGTCACAGAATAGTAAGAAGCAATGACTTTGGTAAATGTAGAATGAGTAGGTTTACATAGTGGAAGTTGGTATGGTATAATAAGAAAATTCACACAACACTCCTGGTACATGCCACTGGTCACTTTGGAAGAGGTAGACCATCATGCTTTCTGGGGAGGAAATGGGGGGGGGGGGGGGCTGAGAAACCTAACCTCTTCTCCCAAGATTTAAAGCGAAGAAACTTGGAATAGGGTGACTTGGGCTACATTCAGTAGAGGGAGAAGACATGGAAAGTCTAAAAAGAAAACATTGGGAGGGAAAGGCAAACTTGTCAGGAAGTGTTGTGAGTACAGCATAGAGATTAAGGACCTAAGAAGGCTGGTTCCAGACAGTACGTGGCTGGAGGCCAGCTGTCCTCTGTGACCATAAACTGTAGCACAGTGGTTATCCTCCGGGTAATTACTGCTGAGCTCTATGACTGGAGTTATGCATATGAATTAATGCGCTCTCTAATGATGGCGCCCAAGCACAGACCTACTATAGCCGGGACAGGGACATGCTACAGAAGGGCCTCACAGCAGCAGTAGACGAGCAGCACTGCCCTTCTGCCCAGACAAGGCCCATCTGCAGCAGCAGCACCATGTGCCAGTGAGAGCCACCATGGTAATGACCAATCAGACTGGTGATATTTGTTTATTGGAATGACTGTTTATTGACTGTCTGCTACCTCAGCAGATTGAAAGCTTCATGAAAGAAGTTTGTAGAACACAGATTGTGGAGCACTGCTCAATAAAGAGTGTCATTCACATAGAACATAATGTGAACAGTTCTCCCCTCCAGAATGAGCCCATAACTGCTCAACACATGCAGTCATGAGTCAGCCCTTGTCACCACTGCACCACCGGGGTGAGCAGAGTAACGGGCACATAGCAAGGCCTCAAACAATATTTATGGATGATTGTATAAAAGAATGTGTGATCTACTTTGTCCATTTGCACACATTTGTATGCCCCTTTGGAGGAAGTCTTTGAGGGTTTTCCCCCATGCATCTAGTACGGTATGTCCACTAGGGACGATTTTATCTATTTCAAGCCACAGGAAGTCAGAACTGAAAGGAAGTTTAGAGGTGATAATTGTTTTATTTTGTTGAGGAAGGGAAAGCCATAAAGATAAAGTGACTTCTATCATGTGGTGGCAAAGCCTAGATGAGAATCCTCGTCTTTTGCTTCCCAGAGCCTTATTTTCTCTGTGGCCTTCACGTCCTTCTCCAGTCACTTTCTTTTGTTCTCACACAAGGTGGTTGGTAGCAGGACATTATAGGGGTAATTGCGTACATCAAGACCATGGTGAAAGCTCCACCCTACTGTCTGATGAATTCCCCCAAGTGCATCTGCTGTTTTGCAATCTCTCTCTTTCTTTTCCTTCTTCTTTTCTCTTTCAGCATTTTCAACATTAACAACATATTTCTTTTTCTAAATTTTCACGAATCACACCACACGCAGCATATTCTCAACCACGGAAAACAACACTTATAAAATATTCAGAAAGTAGGACAAAAAGATCAAATCTACTTTCAGGAATCAAATACTTTACAGAAATAACAAAAGATTAGTGAAAAGTATATATTTTTTGAATTACACTTGATTTTCTGGAAGGTCAATAACTGCTTAAAAGAAGAATGCTTCCAACTCTAACTTGACCTCTGGGTTTTGTATTTTCAAGATTTTTAAAAATAGTAATGCTATTTGTACTTCTGTTACATAACTTTTACCTAAATTAGTAGCTAATCTCCTTTCCAACAGAATTAAGGTGTGAAACATCAAACTTCCCCTTTATCTCTGGTACTATATTTCATTTTTAGATTTATGGTTCTTCAAAGGCCTATCATAAAAGTCAGTACTTGTAAAAGTAATACAGTATATACATTTTTAATAGGTGTCAAGATCATCCAATGAAATGTCTTCCTTATGAATGTTGCCCAAGAGACTGCCTACAAGGGCCACTGGATGGGAAAATCACACTTTGTTATCTGTAGACTGCAAATAATATTAATATTTTGTCAGGAGCTGGTCATTTGTGAGGCAGTTTACAACTCTGTGGTTCTTGTGCTTGGGCCTCACTTAAGGGTCATGTAAGCTCAATTTTAGGCTGTGAGTCAGTGGTGAAAATTCTATTCAGCCTCAACATTGGTGATCACCTGTTTTGATGAGGACCACTGAGTCATGAGCTCCACCCTTAAGAAGTTTGACCAATGACAGTAACTAGATGCATAATTAATTTGACTTATACATTTATGTGAGGACAGGTCTGAGCACACAAAAAAGCCCCTGACTAGAGAAACAGGGGACACATTCTCTACCTGTGGCAGTAGTCTTCAGAAGATGAGGTCGTGTTGGGGCACCTGGGTGGCTCAGTTGGTTAAGCAACCAACGTTGGCTCAGGTCATGATGTCATAGTTCGTGGTTTGAGCCCCGCATCAGGCTCTGGGCTGACAGCTCAGAGCCTGGAGATTGCTTTTAATTCTGTGTCTCCCTCTCTCTCTGCCCCTCCCCCACTCATGCATTGTCTCAAAAATACATAATAAACATTAAAAGAATTATTTTTTAAAGAAGATGAGGTTGTGCTTATTCCTCGAGTTTTAGCGAAAGGGGAGATGGGACCCAGCAGGCTTTAAATCTAAAGCCTTAACTTTAACTCTAGAGAGTTAATTCACTGGCAGCCATGAAGGAGGAAAGATTCCAGAGCTGACAGAACGCAGAAGAGAGATGGTGGCAGGGATGGGAAGGGTGAATTACAGCATCTTGTAAAAATTTATGCACTTGAGATTTATAATTTTTCTTGTTTTATTTTATTTCTCAAAAGTTCCATTCTCCACCACATTTTTGTCCCCAGTACACTATTAACTAATCAAGCTGTGAAACATCACTTGTCTCTTTTCTTCAGTTTCCTAAGAGAAAGGTCTATCTGAACACTAAGAAGACAACATTATCATCCAGTAAAACATCCTAGTAGTATTCTTAATATTGAAGAGATATTCCCAATTATTCCCACATAGATTTATGTTGGTTTTCATTACTACGCTGTGAAATGGGCTGGATAGGTGTTTTTATTCTTACTTCACAGAAGACAAGCAAATCGTTCACAAAGATATCAAGCGAATTGTCTAAAGTCATACAATTAATTGCTTATGTAACTGGGACCGGATAGTGTCTTCTAATTTGGGTGCTTAGATATTCAAACAAGAACCATGTATTGGGCATACCTTGCATGGCATGAAATCATGACCATTCCAAGGAAAAGAGCAATGCACAAGACAGATACTGTACCGGGCATCAGGAGGTCAATTAACCAATATGTCCAATGAAATGTGACTCAGACTATGACTGGGAAATGCAAGATAGGTGCTGTGGAATCAAAAGGCCAGAGCATCCAATCAAGCTTAGAGAGAATCAAGGAAGCCTTCTCAAATAAAGTGACTTCTAACTTGAGACCTGAGGCAATCCAGGAGGAGTGAGCGCTCTATAGCTATTGTTGAATGACTGAGGGATGAAGTGGCAAGTGAAAAAAATGGAGAGACAAATGTTCTGAATAAAGAGCAGAGAGAATTTCTTCCACTCCATAGTGCTACGCCTCAATTTGTGTGTGTTTCCTTCTTGCTAAAGAAGTCACACATTGTCCACCTGTCATTTCTGATACTATGTTTATTGTAAAATATTGACATATACTTAGGGGCAGGATAGAATGGGAATCCCAAGGAAAACCAGGCTTCTTCTTTGGTTACCTTCTTTAGCCTATGAGAGTTGGAATTTTCTAAGGAAAAGGGGTACTTGAGAGACCATCTAATAATCTTCAAGAAATGTGGTGGAAGTTGAAATACAAATTTCCTACTTCTCTCTATGACAAAGAACTGAGGGAAATAGGGGGTTCAAACTTTGACATGTTACAGTGGTAGACCTCTGGATCTGAATGCATGAATGAGATAAATGTGGAACACTGGTGAATTATAAAAAATACTGCACAAATATAATGAGTTTTAGGGAGGACTTCCCTCCCAGCTTCCTTGCAATGCAAGGCCAGAACTGGAAACTAACACATGACCCAGAATGCCTCACTACCACTCTTCAGCACCCCCAGATGAATCACGTCTATTACAAATATGTGCAGCATATGTTGTGCTGAATGTCATTCCCAGAAAGCTGAACCCGTGGAAACTTTCGTAATTGAGTTCTTGACCTTTACACCTTTTTCAAAAGAGAAAGGCCAAAGAGCCACAATTATGATGCAGTTCTAGGCCATCTGAACTTCTTCAAATAGAACAGCTTAAGAATTGTTTAATTCTTGGCTCTCTCTGTTAAGCCCAAAATAAAAAATCTGCATTTTTTAGCCTTGATTTATCTCATTAATCTTCAAGTTATATTGGCTTCTGGATATATCATTTAGATAATCCACCATCACCATATGTAGTCTGTCTAAAAGCCCCAGTCACTCAGGAGCCCGTTGTTACAAGAACAACAACAAATCAGCCACACAGTCTCTTTTCCAACAACAACAACAACAACAAATCAGCCACACAGTCTCTTTTCCAATTTCCCCACTGAAATCATCATTGAACCATCATTCTCCCAAATAAGAGAACCTGAGAATAACATAAATTGGGGGAAAAAACCCTTAAATGTCTATTAGGCCTACCTCCATACTACAGATAAGAGGATATATAACTTGCCCAAGTCCCATTATTAGAGCTAGAATTCCTGGTCTCTATTTAAGGAAAACAAACAAATCAACAACAACAACAACGGAAAATAAATGTAGTCAGGCACCCTGAATTAGAAATCTGGTTCTAATAGTCTTTATACTTATTTGTCTGAATGATGTAGAAAATAGCGGCAAATTTACAGGATGCAATTAAATGAGATAACAGCTGTGAAAATATTTACCATGGTGAAGAGGATAGAGTAGAGGTGCAAGAAATGTTTGTTAATCAATCGCTCCTTAAACTGACCATTTCTAATAATGTTAGTTCTCTATCACCTTTCTTCCTTGACTCATCTCTTCCCATTGTCTCTACCCTAAAGCCCTAAATGACTCGTGAAAGTAAGTCATAACTGATCTCACTTTCCCATTTTCCAGCCCCAATCTATCTGCAAACCACAGCCCTGTCAATCTTCTTAAAACCCTGTCCCTATTCAGAAACTCAAAACAGAGGTCCTATGGTCTCCTGACAAAAGAACATAGTCCTTATCCCACTTTCGTCCTAACCTCCTCAATCTGATTCCATAAACCTTTTCAAAGCATTTTCCCATGGTCCTAATGTTCTGGCTCCTGGACACGCTCACTCGCAGCCACAAGGTCAAGCTATGCCATCCCACCTCTTCCCTGAAGTCCACTCCGGTAAAGTCAGGTGGACCTTCTTCCCAGAGCCGAAGGCAGTACTAATTACATCAACCCTTGTGTTGTTCTCCAATTCACTCATAAATGTGGAGATTCTGCTCCACTGAGCAGATTATAACTCTTTAACCAGTTTTTAAAAAGTCTACTTAATATCCCTTCCACAGTGCCTAAAAATAAAGCAATAAACACAAAAAGTTATCAACTCTGAATAATCCCAATTCTTATAAAAACAAATTACAGAAGGTTTTTCTATAATCATTTTCCCTGGAGCAACATCCTAAGTAGGGCTGAAATTTAGAGGCTGAGAAGATTAGCAATCGTGTAATACTTTTTTATATTATGAAACAGGATTACCTCTGTAAAATAGTCTATCGCATATATTTATCTATCACATACACATATCTATCATATATATACACCACATGTGATGTACTTAAGACAAGTTTCATTTGTCAAAAATATAGCAGTGATTCCTAATATTTAAACAAAGTCACATCCACACTGTGAAATGCCTTCTTGAATTGAATCATCTCTACTTACATTTGTGGATATTGAGCAGAATTTGCTGGTTCAAGACTGAAGGCAAAAGTTTCTAAGGCTGCTTTTATCCAAGTCCAAAGGTGTTCCTCAGACCTTACTTTTCAAAAAGGTAGCCTTATATTCACTATTTTTAAGATAGCCACATTCCGCCTGTCTGGAGAGCGTGAGGTTTACAAAACTACAAAATGTACTCATGGCTTTTTGTGAACAACACCCTAAGGTTATTCCTGTTCCTGGAAACTTGGCTATCATGTATAATAACTGGACAATTTGGTGAATTTGGTTCAGAAAAAAATAAAATAATAAAAAAGGTGAACAGATTGCACTGCTCAGTCAACTGGTGGATTCCAATAGGATTTGATGCCTCATATAAACCTGAAGTTACTACAAATTGTAGATCGTCTATCACAGTGACATCATTTCCCACTGTATTCTCAATTTCACATCTTACATATTTTTATTTGTTTATGAGAGAGAAAGAGCAAGTGGGGGAGGGACAGAGAAAGAGGGAAAGAGAGAGAGTCACAAGCAGGCTCCACACTGTCAGCTCAGAGTCTGATGTGGGGCTCAAAACCATGAACCATGGGATCATGACCAGAGCTGAGGTTGGACGCTTAACTGACTGAGCCACCCAGGCGCCCTTCACATTGTATTGTGTAAAGTTTCTGGGAAAAAGAAAAAGTAAAGAAGGTTTTATTTGCACCATAGATAAATCTGTAAGTATTTATGTAGCAGGAGCTTGTTGCCAGTCATTTTCTTATTATGGTATCTCTGCTAAGATTTCTAGCAGTAACAACTGAGTATTATTATAATTGTGATAGTCTCCAAAATAAGATATATTCAGGGCCATTTTAAGTAAGGAGTTTGAATAACTATATTAGTATCCTATGCCCAACTCAACAATAATAGGGAATCTATATATTTCACCTGTAGTTAGAAAACAGGTATGGGGCGCCTGGCTGGCTCAGTCAGTTGAGTGTCCGACTTCGGCTCAGGTCATGATCTCATGGTGCATGGGTTCGAGGCCCGTGTCGGGCTCTGTGCTGACAGCTAGCTCAGATCCTGGAGCCTGTTTCAGATTCTGTGTCTCCCTCTCTCTCTCTGGCCCTCCCCTGTTCATGCTGTCTCTCTTTCTCTCTCAGAAATAAATAAATAAAACATTAAAAAAAAAAATTAACAGGTGTAAAAAAGATCTCTCACTTCAACATTAGCACACTGAAAATTCAAGTCAGTAAGTTCTAGTGTCTTTATTTTTACAGTTCCCTAACTTATTAAAAAAAGCAGTTTTACCAGTTTCTTTCTTTTGAAATAATTCCAACTTTTTATTGCAGACCTTCCTGAAGATATTTGAAGATTTAACTTCCATGGTGCACAAAACAGAAGACAGAAGCACTTCCTCTAGTTTGTCAAGTACCTACTTTGGAAACCATGAATCTTTCCTCTCTGATACGGTCACATGTTGAATTTACTTGATTTTAAGTTCAATTTAAGTTTTTATAAGAACTGAATCAACACAGTGTCTGATAAAATGCTGCAAACCAGCTAATATTTTTTGAATGCAGAAATTAAATAAGACTAGTTCCAAATAGGTCTTTCTTGAGAGAGTGAGATTGGCCATCCCAGCTTACAATGTTCAGAACTGATTTGAATTCTTAAGGCTATCATGCCCCTCACATTAGAATCAAAGTTTTGAAATAAGAACACACTACACAGTTTCTCTTTGTCTCGTTAAATGTATAGGTAACTGTATGTCATACGATTTAACTGCATTTCCTTTAGGATATAAAGTGTGTGATAAGAGCAGACTCAAAGATATGGCTCTCAAGCGACAACTACGAAAAATTCAGATGTTGTTTGCCCTTAAAGTTATGTTAATTACCACACCTTAATTAAGTGTTTATTTTTTTAGAACTCTTTTCCCTTCTGGTTGGCACCTATATACCTCATTCCTCAACCACAGGAGTAAAGGTGTCTAAATAGGTGCTGACTTTGATAAGCTATAGTGATGACATCAGCCTGAGTTCTAGCTCCTGGAACAGAGATCTGTGACCACATGGTCACTTGTGGGCAGCGAGGTCCCAGCACAACCCCTTGTCACCACATGTCACTGATTTGGAGGCAAGACTTGTGCTCTAAATATACCATACCAGTTAAACATAGGTATTCTGGAATATCTGCGTTGTCAAATGCAGGGGAGAGTGGGAGGGGGAAAGGCACCAAGGTTCTGTTTTTAAATACAAGGGGTTTAAAATTAAACGTGATGTGGTGCACGGCAACGTCAATATACTTAACACCACTGAACTGCACACTTAAAAATGGTAAATTTCATGCTATGTATATTGTATCGCCAAAAAGAAACTATATGAGAATGGGTTCTGAAAACTGTCCATGGATTTAAGAAGTTTTTCACTATTCACCATAAATTCTATTAAACTTTCAGGTCCAATATATCATCTGCTATAACTCTTCCACAGTGACCAGGTCACTCTTGCTGCAATGCCTCCTATTAAGCGAGGCTGCTTGGAAGCCAAATGAACACTCATCAGGTACTCATAAAGGACACTTACTCACAGAAGTCTCCAGCTAAAAGCACCAGAGAGGAGAGTCTGGAAAGCACAAGGGACGTGTGGGTGTTACACAAGGAGCATGTGTAAACATCACTTGCTCCCAGGCTGCGCCCCTCTGTGAGGAGCCAGGAAGAGCAGGAACCCCTACCATCCTATCTCAGAACTGGCCTTGCTCCAGCCCTTGGTGGTTGGCACAGGGGCAAGCATAGGCTGGTCAGAGTTCCCAGGCCTTGGGGTCCCACTGACTGAATGTGGGTTCAAGCACTCTCCAGAGGGCACAGCACCATTTCAAAGGGCCCAGGCAGGCTGCAGTGGCCAAGGGGGTCTTCCTTCACTCTCTTGCTTCCAATCAAGAGTGAACCTACAAGGAAGGATAGTCCAGCTGTGCTGGGAGAGCGTGCAGTGTCTCAGAAACTGCGAGAGGGCTGTGCCCACCAGCTGTTGCAGGTAGAATACTTCTGCAGACTGAAAATCGTCTCAGCATGCATGAGATACTTGACATAAGGAGAAAACGCACAGCAGCAGGCGACAGTTGTCACGGCCATTCTGCCCCTACTGCACCCATTAGAACTCTGTTTCTCTGCGTACGCACTGAAATGACACCTGGGCATTCTCCTGCTCGTTCTGATTAGAATGGGAGCAGCCCGGTGGCCTCCATGGGTCCATAAACAAAGCCTAATGCGATGCCTGGCACTTTTAAGGAGGTGCTCAGCTCTGAAGCCACAACCAAGACAGCGGGACAGAGGCCTCTCCGGTCCTCTGTGGTCGCACACACACCCCTGCAGGTGCTGCTGCATCGAGAGGTTTCCTTTGCCCGCCGGCGCGCAAGCCCGCCCAGACCTCCGCACACGAGCTGAAATCACCTACCAGCAAGGGCGACCAGCAGACAGAGAGCACGCACATGATCCCCATGAGCTGGATGGCCGTCTCGGTGGTGATCCGACCCCACTGGGCACCGGACTGCGACGCCGTGGCCTTGGCCCGGCAGCGGGACACCAGGGCCTTGATGGTGGCCAGGTTGCAGGCAAAGGTGACGGCCAGCGCCGAGAGCCCCAGGAAGGCAAAGGTGGAGGCGAAGAAGAGGTTGCCCCAGTTGTGCGAAGAGCTAGTCCCGTTGCCCCCTCCCCCGGTGCTAATGAAGCACCACGTCCCGGGCCACTGGACCGTGTACTGGCCCACGCCCAGCACCGGCAACAGGGCGAAGGCGAGCACCGCAAGCCACACGCCGAGCAGCACGGCGCGGGTGGCGCGCGTCTTCATGTGGCTCGCGTACCAGTGCGGCGCCCGGATGGCCAGCGCCCGCTCGACGGCCATGGCACTGGCGATGAAGAGCGAGGAGAGCCCAAAGACAGTCATGGTGAGGCCGAAGAAGGTGCACAGCCTCCCCGACGGGTCGAGCTGCTCCCAGCGCTGCTTGGACAGGTACACGACGATGACCACCGGGCTGGTGAGCAGCTGTCCGACCAGGTCGGTGAGTGCGAGCCAGCCGATGCACAGCAGGAACGACTTCTTGCGCTTGCTCTCCCGACGCCGGTAGCTCCGCGACACGAGCAGCATGGCCAGCGCGTTGCCCACGAAGCCGGTGATGAGCATGGTGATGGGGAAGGCTACGGACACCGAGCCGCAGTCGTCGCCGGGCTCGCGGGGACGCGTGAGGTTGCCCCGCGCCGCGGCCGAGCGCTCGGGCGCCCACATGCCCGGGTACGAGTGGTTGAGGCGGGTGCAGAAAGGGGCGCTCCCGTCGCCACGGGTCTCCTTCATGTTGGCTTCGAGGTGAGGCGAGGACGGCGCCCGGAGAGCAGCAGCGGGAGCTGGCAGACGGGGCGCGGGCGGCGGCGCAGGTCGGTGTCCGTCCGGACTGAGGCTGGGGCTGGGCTGCCCTCCATGGTGCGGGGCGCAGCCGCCGCCTTACTTCTGGCCTCTAGCCACGGCGCCTGGGCTCGCAGGCAGCCGCGCCGTCGGCTCCGGAAAGCCTGCAGCTCCGAGGCGCGCGAGGCGCGGGCCCCTTGTATAAGGCCGCGGAGGGCGGGGCGCCGGGGGTGTGGGCAGAAGGGCGCTGGGGGTGGAGGATGCACGAGCGGCTGCGCGCCTCCCCCGGCTGCTGCCTGGCCGCTGCCCTGGACGCGAGGGCTGGAGACTCTCCGGACGACTCCCCCTGCCCCGACTCCGGGCCGGACGCGACGCCCAGCCGTTCCCTGAGCCGCGCCTCCTCCTCTTCTCGGCCGGAGGAGCGGCCGTGGGCGGCCCGGGCTAAAATGTCTCGCTGCGCTTCCCGACCCCAGGCAAGTTGCCAAGGCCGACCCGAGCTCCCGCCCCGCTCCTTACCCGTGCACCGACGCTGACGCAGGGACCCGACCCTCCTCTCCAAGCTCTTTTGTAACCCTGGCAAGTGTAACTCACCTGTTTCTAAGCAAGCCGGGCCAACCACACTCCTTTGTATAGCCGAGTGTGGACTGTTCTCCTTTTCTATGCTTTGGGACCAAGCGGCTCTGTTCCCAGGGGGCGCCCTGATCATATAAAACTCGTAGTGCCTCAGAGACAGTTAAGGGAACACGTAAAAAGGAAACAAAATGAAATCAGAAGGTCGAATTCCACGATTAATCGCAAGAACCACTCTCCACCTAAATTCTGCGCCGGCCCCGTTTAAAAAAAAAAAAATTAGCAAGGGCTAAAGTGGCTAGAGGCAGGCGGCAGCCACTTGCATATCTGAGATAATGAAAAACTGCCGCCAGCCTACGGGAGCTGGAGGGAAGGGGGTGCGGAGAAAAGTATGCTCTTACGAAGCCTCCAACTCTTCTCCAACCTTCGCCTATTCTCAGACAGTTAGGACTAGAAACTGTACTTAAATGTTAGGAAGGTCTTCACGTTTAGTGAAAATGGGCATAACTGCCTAGTAACATCTTTTACTAAGCGAGTATTTAGGGTGTTTTCACAAGCAGTTTCCCGTTTTATCAGAGATTTCCAAAGTCTTGTTACTATTTAATTATTACTCCCCGTTGACGGTGAGGTAACCGAGGCTCCATGAAGTTATAGAATGTGCCCAAGGTCTTCCAGCACTTCTCCAGGCTCCATCTTTACAATGTTGTTTGCATAAATATCATAATTAACTCTTAGCAGGTGAAGAATAATAGAAACATTGTTCCCGCATTTCGGAAAAGTCTGGCTTTTCTGTCTCTTCACGTTGTCCAGGAAATGAAAAGATTTTGAAAATCACTTGGAAACTTCATTTTCCCCTCATATTTAAGAAATTAAACCTTATCATATAGCGGTATGAATACCATTATTCAGACTTCAGATTGACTTCTGGAGGAAGCCCTGATAGTTTCTTTGGCTTTCCTAGCTTTTTGGGGTGTAAATGAGTGGTAGGAGATGAGAATGGAATATGTTCCCACATTCTTTCTGTACTGTTTTATTAATTTTGTATAAGACCT
>NW_027532158.1:1302337-1330334 GCF_008692635.1 Crocuta crocuta
AGATTGTGGGGGGGGGGGGGAGGAAATCCTTATAGGGCTTATATAGTTTTTAAAGGAGAAAAAACAAAAATGTAATTTCAACTCCATTTTAACAACATTCATTAATGACATTATTATTTTGTGTTTTGCAGTCATTAAAATTATTCTTACACTTTTGAATTTTCTCTTTTAAAATGTCATGTTTCTAATGAGATTGACAGCTAGGAAGCAATAGTGTTTTACTTTTTAAATCTTCCCAAACTTTTGTCTTATTAATTTGAATTAATCTGAAACCCATAATTGTGAAAATTTCTAAAACGTCATTTTAGTGGCTTAGTCGGTTAAGTGTCGGACTTTCGCTTAGGTCATGATTTCGCGGTTCGTGGGGTCAAGCCCTGAGTCGGGCTCTGTGCTGACTGCCAGCTCAGAGCCTGGAGCCTGTTTCGGAGTCTGTGACTCCCTCTCTCTCTGACCCTCCCCTGCTCACGCTCTCTCTCTCTCTCCTAGAAATAAATAAAACATTAAAAAAATTAAAAAAATAAAACGTCATTTTAAAAATACTATATATTATATACTTTAACGCACATTGGATGAAAGTACATATCAAATTAAAATTTTCAGTAATGAACTCTAATGTAATTATATATTTTAAAAACTTAAAAATTTTTCATGACTCATGTCTCTCCAGTTATATCAAAATTATTCTCATTTTCATATTTTTGAAAATTTTTTGCAGTGTATGCTGTAGCTAACTGTACTTTGTAAGAGTAACAGAGTTAATGTTAGACTCTTTACTCACCTCTATACCAATGCACTAAATGTGTTGCATTTAAGATCTTTTGTGTAACTCTTTCCTCCTTTCAGTGATTTGCTTCATCTTAGTCTAAGCTGTCAGCTTTTTAGTTACTTACCAATGCAAACAAGTGATTTAGGGCATCTGAAGAGCCAGGAAATAGGATGCTGCCAGGCGGATTCTGGCCAGCACTTTTTAGTGTCAAGGCATAAATAGTCTGAATTGTGTTGGTCTGAAACACCAGCACCCTCTAGTGACCAACCTAATAACATGCTGTACCGTATATTAAAGAGAATTTCTAAATAACAAATAGATGCTTTCTTAAGGAACCTCTGATATCTTTCTTAGGGGTGTACTACTTAATACATAACTATGGTCATTTTGTTTTCCTTGGAGTGCACAAACTGTCAGGTCTGCTTAATCAACAGACCAATGGAGTATTAGAGTCAGATTACTGAAAGACCACATATTCAAATATGTTTTTTTAAGTATATAATGACCCAATCTATTTTTTTAATTAAAATTTTTTGAAGGTTTATTCATTTTTGAGAGACAGAGACAGAGCATGAGTGGGGGATGGGCAGAGAGAGAGGGAGACACAGGGAAGCAGGCTCTAGGCTTTGAGCTGTCAGTGCAGAGCCCAACATGGGGCTCAAACTCACAAACTGGAAAGATCATGACCTGAGCTGAAGTCGGACGCTTAGCTGAGCCACACAGGTGCCCTTTACCCGTTATCTATTCTTAAATTATTCTCTAGAAATAATTTACATTTTTTGTGTAAATATCTTATATTTTAAAATTCACAACATATATCAATATTTAGCTAGTATTGAATTTATTTTGCTATGTCTACTGAACTTGCACTAAGAAATCTTGAAATAGATGTTACAAAAACAAGATCAATAACTATTTCACTGTGGCTCATTATTGATGGAAAATATCTACAATTCTTATTCCATAGATCCAATTGTTAATTTCAGCATATTTTATAAAATGTTTGTTTTTGAGAGAGAGAGAGAGTGAGCGAGCATAAGCATGGGAGGGGCAGAGAGGAAGACACAGAATCTGAAGCAGGCTCCAGGCTGAGCTGTTGGAGCCCAATGCGGGGCTCGAACTCACAAACCGCAAGATCATGACCTGAGAGAAAGTCCAACGCTTAACTGATTGAACCACCCAGGTGCCCCCAGCATATTTCTTAGTCATCCATCCATTCAAAAAATATTTATTAAGCACCTATTCTATGTCAACTACTATGTTAGTTGTTAGGGATATAAAAGAAACATACAGATATCCCTAATGTATGAAGTTTATGTTTTAGTGCAAAATTGATTTTTAAAATCTGAAATAACAGAAAAAAGAAATGCTAACTTCAGTGGCTTTTGTGATTTGCCATGGAGGTAAGATCTCCTATAAAATCCAATTTAAAAATTTATGTACAATTTTCATGAAAAAATGGAAAAATTATATAGTTTTCATGATCAAATGGGATTTATTTCAGGAACCCAAAGTAGATTTAAACACCCCAACATCAATCAATATAATTACTATTTCAACAAAATAAAGGAGATGCTTGAAGTCTTTGCTAAATCAAACATCTGAGTATACGGAGTCCCTTTGTAGTGACTGCATTTTCTTCAAACTTTCTTCCTGTTTCTTTACATGCCTGGTAGTCTTTAGTTGAAAACTGGACACTGTAGTTAATATACTGTAGTGACTGGATTCTTTGATCTACCCTGTGCTACAGTTTGTTGGGCGGTTAGTGATGGGGTCTACCCTATCTGTGGTTTTCTTGACTTCTATGGATTCTCCTCTAATTTCCAGCTGTTCTGCCAGCTTTGGGTTGTGCCCTACATTTCAAGCTTGTAAAGTTTCAAGTTTTTACCACCTAAGGTGAACATGGTGGAGAATAAACTCATTTAAGAAGGGCATCAATGTCATGGACACAGGTCTTGGGTAGTTTTATCTTTTAAGACTAGGATTCATTCTGGTCTTCACTTGGTTTTTCACCAGGCTCCAGGGGGATTCTTGTTCATGCATAGTTTAGCTGTCAAACATATATTTGGATAGAAATTCTCTCTCATTCTTTTTAAGGTTATCACCTGGATTTCCTATTTAAATTCACAGTGGTCTTTTCAGGCTTGAACTCCCTATCTCTGGCATTTTGCCAGTGAGACAGATTTTTCCATCACTGATTTCCTACAGAGATTTGAGGCTTGAGCATCACTCAGTCCAAAAGGCCAGTAACCCTTAATTCTTAGCCCTTTCAGTTGCAGTTTTGAGATTAAACTCTTTGCCAATCTCTGTATGCTTCTGAATGCTTTCCAGTGAGTTTTAGTTGTTGTTGTTTTTAACCAGATTTTCATTGTTATCTGTAGGGCAGTGTGATAATAGCATACAAACAGACATATCTGTTCAATAGAACAGAATGCTGTATCTTCTATCTAAATAGGTAGGTATATATGGCTACACACACACACCGAGGAGGATACAGGTATACAGATAAAAGATAGGTATACACACATCTGTCCATATGCGTTCAATTAATTTTCAGCAAGTTTGAGTCTTGTCAACAAATGGTACTGAAAAAACTGGATACCTATATGAAAATATAAATTAACATAAACCTTACCTCATGCCAAACAGAATGGACTGTAGATATACCATGAATAATCCAAATTCTCTTTGGACTATAATTTTTGCTCTCAGAAGCAAATATATATCTGCAATATTCTTGTATGTACTGGTGTGCATACCTGTAGGACTTACTTTTTACATGACAGATCTTTAGATGTGAACTGCTATACACTGATGGCCCCCAATTTACATCTGCAGTTTACTTTTTTTTTGAACTCCAGTTTCATATATCCAATTGACTGTCATCCTATTTGAATAGCCAATAGATAGCTCAATGTGTTCAAATGGAACTTCAAATTTTCTTCCCCACTCCTGGTTCTCCCCATCTCAGAATACAATATACCAACCACTTACTGAAGCCGGAATCCCAGCGGCCATCCCTGGGTCTTCCTTCTCCATCATCTGTTTTCCAGCCCATCATCCAGTAATACTATAATTCAAAATATGCTTCATATACATTCACTTGTCTCCATCTCCACATACAAGACCTACCACCTGGCTCAGATCACTACCATCTTTTACTTAATGTACTAAAATGGTTTTTAAATTGCCTTGATTTTATAATTTTAAATATTATAACAAATTGTTAAACCAAGAAGTTTAAAGCATTTAAACTTAAATATCTTAAAATCTAAAGCATTTAAACCTAAAGATCTTAAAATACTAATAGTATCCACTCCACCTCTCCTTTCACTCCCAAAACCAGTATTAACAGATTGAGGTATATTCTTTCCAGTTCTTTGCGGAAAAATATTTCCGCTCAAGGTACATGAGTTTCTGCTTCTCCATTTGCCAGCCCTAACATTGCTGTTTAGAATACTTACAATCTGATGGGCAAATTGGTTTGTTAGTTTAGATTTCTACAAATACTAGTAAACTTAAATCCAATACACTAGGGAAGTTAAATCCACTTCCGTGTATATTAACTTCCTCTTTAATTGCTTTGTACATTTTTATTGAATTGTCATATGCTATTAATTTGTAAGAGCTCTTTGTACGCTTAGAGATCCCACCAGTTTCTCATTTTCCTACCCTATCACTTGTTTTTTACTTTTTCTGTCAGGTCTACTATCCTATGTAAAACATTTATTCAGAAAAGAATTTTTTTTTTCCTTTTTGGTTTTGAGGATTCTTGTTTAATAAAGGGCTCTCCTCCTTGATTCCTACACCTGTTACATTCTCATATATTTTCCTAATATTATCTTTAAAATAGATTATTTTACTTTTTAGCAGATGGTCATAAGGTGGAGATTTAACTGACTTTTTGATGGACTATTCCATGGGGTGGATTTGCTTTAATTTTGTTTCTATGTTTGGGGTTCTTCAGAGTTTCTTGGATTTGTCTGTTTCCTTTCAGACATATGCTGACCATGACTCACCTGAAGACTTGGAGGACCTACTAGGATCCTAGTGGCCCGGTCTTTCCTGTTCTTCCTACTCCTATCTCAACTCCCGGAGACTGCGAACCTCCACCCACACAACTCCTGGAACATAGCTCAGAAATTTTCTCAAGGGAGTAAGGTGGCAGCAATTCAATAGGGTTCACCTTATTTCCCTTTATCATATTATCAGTCTTCCATACTTTTTGCTCAGTGTCCTGAAACAGTGTTTTGGGTTTTTGTGTGTGGTTTTGGGTGGAAGGATAAATCTTGTCATGAAGCAAAAGTTCTCTGCTTAGGTTTGTTTTCTCACTTTCTTTGTGTTGGATCTGTTTTTTACATTCTTGACATGGAAACTTAGATACTGGTGTAGCTTTCTTCCTAATACATAGTTTCAAAGTTACACATTTCCCACTAAGTGCCCCTTTAGCTGAACTCTCAAGTATGTTTTCATTACCATTCAGAATACCTTCAAATTTCCATCATGTTCCTTGCCATATGGGGGTGCTAAACCCTACTTTCTAGTTTCGCTATTGAGTCCTAGTTTAATTCCACTAGTCAACGAATGTACTCTGTACTATAAATCCTTTGAGAACTGCTGTATGGTTCTAGTCTGTGAGAATATTCTATGTGCAGCTGTTGGATGTAAATGTTTCACAATTACCAGTTAGGTCTGCTTGACATTACCCTTTTCTCCGTAAAGAAACAGGCATTATGATTTCCAAATACACAGATCTATTCACCCTTTCAGTCTTAATATTTTGAAGTTATTAGACTTTGATATGGAATGCTTTAGGAGAAGCTGGGTCTTAAGTGCACTTCCAAGTATATGGTATTAGTGTTAAAATAGACCCTCTTATCACTATACAGTTTCTGTTATCTCACTAGCTCAGTTGTTTGTATTACTATCACCACATGCTGGTTAGTATTTGCTTGGTAACCTTGTTTCCACCTTATTTTCAACCTGTGTTCTTATTCTGAATGCATAGCTTATAAAGTTTTAACAGGTTTTTTTGGGATTTTCAATATAGTGTGAGAAGATATAATTGGGGTGTATAATCCATTTTCACTTACAGATAGTTTAACTAGCCTAATGTACTTGTTTTTCTAAAACCTTTTAGGATTATCAAAGTTTTATTATCCTATTTTTCTTAAAAAAAATTTTTTTTTACTGTTTTATTTCTGAGACAGCCAGCATGAGCAGGGGAGGGTAATAGAGAGAGGGAGATACAGAATCTGAAAGAGACTCCAGGCTCTGAGACAGCTGTCAGCACAGAGCCCAACGTGGGGCTTGAACCCAGGAACGGTGAAATGACCTGAGATGAAGTCAGACGTCCAACTGAGCCACCCAGGTGCCCTATTATCTTGTTTTTCTTACTTATTGTTGTATTGTGGAAATCGGAATGTGTTCTTGACTATTAAAGTTTACCTTAAATTAGTACTTTTACTACTTCTTGAGGAATGAATCTTAAAATGGTTTAAAACACTTACCTTCTTGGGGCACCTGGATGGCTCAGTTAAATGTCCCACTTTTGATTTTGGCTCATGAGATCAAAACCCAGGGTAAGCTCACCACTGACAGCATAGAGCCTGCTTAGGATTCCCTCTTCTTTCCTTTCTGCTCCCCCTGCCCCCACTCATGTGCCCACACACACGCTAACATAAAAAATAAATAAATCACTTACCTTCTTCCTCTTATGTTATTGCTGTAATCTTACTTTCAGGTTTTAAGACCCATACATTAGTTACATAATTCCAAATTTAGGACTATATGGATTACACAAATGCTGTATTTCAATCTGTTTAAGAAAGCCTCACTATTCTTTTCCCATAAAGTAGGTTTTTCTAATCTGTTCTCCAAGTAGTAGCCTAATTTGCTTAAAGCTAACTAGGATTACTTCAAACCTTTCACTATTTCCCAACTCTTTAGAATCTATTAAGATTCTTTTCTATGGCCTAGAGGCTTTGAATGATAGAGCCTCTATCTCTACCACTTCATTTTATTCTTTTTTAAACTCATTGCCTTACACCAGCATCAAGTCTATCATCTTAGCACTTGGGTATAGATCTTTTAGGAATTATTCTCACTTTAGCAACTCGGGTATAGGTTACTTTAGAAATTTTTCTCCCAAAGATGATCTGCATGATCTTCAGGTCTTCTACTCACCGCTCCGTACTTCCTTCATGGTACTAATTAAAATTTGTAATTATTTTGCTTTCCTAGTTTTGATAGTCACTAGAATACCTTGCTGTTTTACCATCTAATCACTACCAAGCATGCAGCAGACTCAATCAACATTTGTAAATAACTGAGTAACATAATTCTTTGGTTATGTTCTAAAATACTGAGACTGACAAATTACCCTCTAAAAGGCTTGTGGTAATTCATCGAATGATGAAAAAAATCAGGGATCTGAAAATAAAGAGATCATATTGATTCAAACAGCCCCAGCAAATGCAATCAAAATGGAACTAATGACAGGAGTGAAATGGTGTGCCAAAAATTTTCAAAGTGTTAAATATGTCTTTATAATCCTTGAACAAGATTTTCTTTTACATGTAAATTCCTTATAAATCCTGACATTTCCTTTTCTTTCTACCCTTGCTCACATAAGAAATCAAATCTTTCAAATGCAGAGGAAACAGTTTGCTACGTACTTGTTACATAATGGGCTTACCAAACTAAAAAAATGTCAGTATTTGCTGTGTGCTTATGTGCCAGGCACAAAGAACTAGGGTGATACAGCTACCATAAAGTAAAAATTCAAATCAGGCAGTTTCACTCCAGAAGACAGAAATCAAATCTCATTGTCAATTCTACCCCTGGAATACACCCATTCAACTTTACTTCATATTACATCCAGGTTGGAGATATCCAGCCTGTGTGATGAAGCTAATAGGCTACAGCTGTTTCATCTTTGGGGGTTAATACAAAATTTGTGCTCTGAGTACAACACTAACTTATCATTGTGTTCAGTGTTCAATGTGGTCCAGTTTAACGCTGACAAATTAAATAAGAGGTTCCTTCTTTCTCCAAAGTTTCTCACAACCATGATTATTGTTGGTCCCCTAAAAACATGATCAAAACTTGAGCCTTCACAATTTCTCACGTTTATCTACAAACCATGTCCTTCAGAATTACTGGTCAGTTCCTTTAAAGCATTTTGCTTTCATCCAGGCAAGACTAATTCTTCCCATTTTTAACACATGTTATTTCTACTATTAACTATTTTATAAGTGTTCTCCCACTAAATTAAGGTAATAGGAATAGGGCTGTCCTATATCCTTTTAGCTTCAAACCCAGTTTTTTACATCCTTGAATAATACTATGTAACTTTCCTCATAGTCTTCCTAGATACCAATCAAGTATTTAGGAATTTACCTGATTATTGTAAATAATTTGCATTCACTAGTACCTTTTATTTTGCTAAATACATACATTTAGGAACTATTAGTTATTAAAAACGTTTTTTATAAATGTGTACAATGCCATGAAAGGAAACCATACTGTTTACTAGTCACTCTCAAGGATACAAAGTTGGCTCCTGATACTATAATTGTCAAGGCGCTTTTTTAAGGTCAAGTCATCCCACCTTCACCCCACCATGATGGATCTAGATCCTATCCCCTCACCTATTTGATGATCCCTCTCCAACACTTCTCCTCTCCCTCCTCCATCATTTACTTTGTTCTATTTGAGAATGGAAGCATATAAAAAAACCCAATCTCAAAGAACTTCCCAAGGCCAAAGCTAGAGCTATTTGAGCAATTAAACAACAGAGTATTGGCCTATGACCTAAAGTATAAAAGAAATATATAGGAGTCCATACAGATATAAATAAGAGGTTTTTTTAACAGAACAATTCCAAGTGAGCAGACAACCCTCCCCAACAGGATGTGGAGTTCAATTCCCCTCCCTACTTTGAAGGTGGGCTATACTTGGTAGCTTGTTTTCAAAGGATGGAGTAGATTAAGGGAAAAATACGAACTATAATGATAAATTTGGGCAAATCTGGATATTATATGCCCCAGATATCTGATGAGAAAGTAACTTTTCCTGATATTTTTTCCAACTCCCTCGTTCTAATCACAAAAAAACCCAGACTAATTTAGAATGGGGGATATTTGCCAGGAAACCCAGCCAATACTCGTCAAGACTGTCGAGGAAATAATGAAATACTGTCAGACCAGAGGTGACTGCAGACATAAGACAACTAAGTGTACGGTGGTACCCTGGATTGGATCCTCAACAGAGTAATGAAAAATGGTGAAATTCACATGAAACCTTGATTGTAATTAATATTAATAATTCAATATTGGTTTCTTAGTTTTGTCAAAAGTGTGTGGTAATGTGTTAACGACGGTGAAAACTAGATGGGGGTATACTGGGATTCTGTACAATTTCTTCAACTTTTCTGTAAATCTAGCTACTCCAAATTTGTGTTTATCTGATTTGCCTACCTATAAATAAGGATTCAGATTAATACTGTCTTACCAAATCACTAGGTTAAAAAACATCTGACCATTCTGGCTTTGGTTATTAGAGGTAATACTGAAATTTGCCATCAGACTTAGAAGTAAATTCCTATTTAGCAATTTCTGTGGTTCTCTTGGGCAAGGTTTAAATTTCCTTAACTTATAACCTTCCTTTTTGTAAAATAGAAGACATACAACCATGTCTAAAAGTGACAGAATCATATAATACCTGTATATCTCTTATTACACACCTTAAACTGTCTTTTAATAAAAACTGTCCACTCTATTTTCCAGAAAAAATAAAATTTCCAGTTCAGGAAAGCTACAAGGTAATGTAAAAAATATCTCATGACTTTATAAAAAAACAGGGCTGAGTGGAGAAATTCCCTGCCTTCTTACCAACATCTACAACAGTGGCTGTGGGTGCCAGGATACAAAAACTGAGATGTGAAACAAAGTCTTATTTAGCCCTTATAATTGCACCTAGAGGTTGTTTAGCATTTTAGAGCTTGCCCTGAACTTAAACACTACCAGATACTATGCAAATATTGTTTAAATGAAAGGATACTAAAGGAGAACTTAAGGAAATTTAGCAATTAAAACGGACAATTAAATGTTATGAAGCCAGTTTTACAAGTAATTTTAGAAGCACACTACAGAGTGCTATTTTACCACATGAAATAAGTGTGGGATGTTGTGATAGGAAATATTCAATTTGGGTACTCTTCATTAAAAAGTCACAAGAATTTTGAGTATCCAACGCTATAGCTGATCATGGCTTTGCAATGTTTTAAACCAAGAACTTCTCTATAAATAAAGGTGATGTTACACAAAGATAAGTGAATATAAAGAATTTTAAATGCACAATCAAATGTAACAAAACTGTAATTAGCTAAAAAATAAACATTAACTCAGAGCTTAAAAATTCTAATTTATTTCTCACAAATGCCACTTGATGCTTGACTCACAGCTTTATTTACATTTGTCTACAGCATCATTTCCTCATGAAATGAACTAGTACAGCTCAGTTAAACCAAATGAAATCATAATCATCTGAATTGTCTGTAAACTATTAGCTAAATTTATAACCTTGCATTTGCTTAGTACAGCCAAAGTTTCAAATACAGAAAGCACAAGAATAAACCAATGGTAACATGTAGACTCTAGAAGATCATCTGGGCAAATTTAGAAGGTGGACTTTCAAGAAGTCTGAGGCACAATTACAAGAGAGTAAAAGTTCTTGTGCAACCTACAGTAAACGTAGCAAAGAAAATTAAGACATAAAAAAACAAGGGGAAGTTCATTGTAAAAATATTATCAAAATACTTCTACATAAGATATTTTGTTTTCATCTTTAAATCAGCTGAAGAGAAAAATCACTCATTTTAAAATAAAAAAAAACAATTTTGTTTGGTCTGTCTACTAGATAACCTTAAAACTTTAAAATCTTTAATTGCAGTAGACAATAATTTAAAATTAAGGAAAAAACAAAGAGTGGGTACTGATCCCCATGACAAAAAGTCCCCAAGCACAATTGTTGATTTCCCTTAATATACTTACCTTGCATTGTCACTGAAGATACTGTCGAGAAACCTTTTTGTTTTTAAACCAAAGGACAAGATGGAGCTCAAGTAACCAGATTTTAATTTGAGAAATAAAAAAACCTCCATAAGTATTTTAAGCCATAAGTGGTTTCAAGTGAATAGGAACAGTGTTTCTGCAAATCACACAGAAATAAGCATTTGTTTGTTACTCAGAAGAAAATTTTATGCAGTATTTGAACATCTCCAGGTAAATAAATGTTCATGTAAATTCACAATTCACAATCTCTCTGCTGGTCTTTCACCCAGAGAAATGTACTTCAATTTGTTCCTCATTAACCACAACTTAACTTTGTCTGTACTACCATATGTGATAACTGGGTTTTTAAAAGAAATCACATGAAGTTTCTTAAAACATTAAGACAATAACATCTTGAAACATGTTTTTTTCACCAGTAATATCAATAAGAAGAGGAACTTGTTTGACATTTTTGCTCAAAATTATTGTCAGGAAAGGAGAAATGAGTAACACCCTTTTCCTTCTGCAATTCACAAGATTTTTTCTTCATTAAATGTGGTGGTACAAAGTAAAACTGGATAAAAGAGAGACAAAAATTCTAAGGCACCCTCAGTACAGGGAATTTCAAAATGAAAAAGTTTCCATTTGGCTGTTTTCAACTAGTTTTACTTTTTGTGATAGGAATCCTTTCGACATAGATTAACATGAATAGGCTGACTCTTTTTTCCAATTAACATAAACAGATTGTTTCCAATTACTTTACCAGTCTTGCCTCCAAAGTTCAGGCAAGCTTAAGTTATCCTGTCTTCAATCAATAGACAGCTCATATTTGGAAATGAAAAAACAAGAGTTCAAATTAGGAAACAAAATACTTTGTCACAGCTGAAATAGTTTTAATTGAAGTAAATAGATGTAAATAATGAATGATAAATAGATTATCTAGTTTAGGACATTATGGCTTAAAATACTGTTTACCTTTAATTTCACAAATAAACACAGCTGTATTGTTGTGAAAAGCAATGAAAGGCATGCACCTCTACTAGCAGTTTTAGCACTTCTGACCAAGTAAGACACCAACTCCTTAAAAAATATGCTTCATGCACTGTACTGTTTTTTTTTTAAAGATGTAAATTTTAATACATTATTTCTTTTTTGAACTTGAACGGGAACCAGAATGGGATGATCCAGAAGATGACCTGTGGTGCCTGTAAGACATAATGGAGAAAGCAGATAGTCTAGTAAGCTATAGCTGGTTATCAGCATTCATTCATAAGACTGTGAGAATATAAAAAATAAAACCTCATTATGCTGGCAGAAAAAATATTAAAACAGAAGATACAGACTTATACACATAAAATTAACTAGTGTTCAGATGTTGGATGTGAGCCCAGTAATAGCATAAGAATTAAAAATTCTTTATATTTTACAAGTATCTTCTCTTTTCAAGATATAGCCACCTCTCAATTATTTAAGGTAATGAAAGAAAGCCTTGCAAAAATGTGTAAAATTACAGATACTATATAACAAAGGCATATAAACTTGGTAATGGAAATGTGACTAAATCAATCCCTATGATACACTATAGTGTGGTAAGTCTATATGTAAAACAGATACAGCAAGGCTTCTGTGTATAAAAATATATATTCATAAATAATTACGTTTTGGAAATCTAGGTCACACAAGATGATTGTACAATTAGTTATAGGGTTATATTCATGCAGCTAATATGAATAAGTCAATATATCAACCTGGGTAAAGTAGTGGTGTTCCGAGGGGTTGGCCCTGGGCTCAGGGTTGTTTAGTGTTTTCACCAATCACCTGGCTTATGGAATAGAGAACATGTTCATTAAGTTTAGATGACAACAAACTAGGGGGATTATATGTGGCTAAGATAAAAATTTGCAGAGTGGTAAGAAAGCAACAGAATGAGTTTCACTCAAGTACAGAGTAATTTTCTTACAAAGGAACAAACGCACATAAACAACACTAGTTGTGTGTAACCTTAATATCTGAACTTCAAAATGTGAAGAATAATTCTGTACAAGAAAGAATCATGAGGTAATCCTACCACTGAACCCAGCAATAGTCAGACTCTACCTAATCCTTATTTTCGTAAGTTGAAAGGATATGGAAAATTGGCAAAGATTAGAAAAAAATCATTAAAATGCCTATATAATTAGACATTGAGAATATAGACAAAGGTAAAAACTCAGTAATTAATTAGCCTGTTGCAGAAAAGGCAGACAGATGACATCTGCAGTCTACAAATTATAAAAATTTCCACATGGATAGAGTGATCTAGTAAAGGTCTTTCTCTTAAAAAAGGATAAAAAAGATTTGGACTTCAAGATGCAAAATTTATTAGCTACAAGAACAACTTCCTTGTATCTTTATAGAGGGCATAAAACAATAATCTGCTGTGGAAATGCATTTACACATATTTGAGAATAGATTTCCAATGATTTGAAATAGTTAAATTTTTTTTACTAGAGGCCCCAGATTTCTATTTATATTTAATGTAAAATCAAAATCTTAAATACATTTAAAAAATCAACTTCTAAATTACTTCAACATTCAGCCTCTGAATTATAATCTTAAAAGACAGAAATAACCGAGAGTTGGCTATAATAATCCTATGCAAAAATAAAAATTTAAACAATAAAATGATTAGATAGTGAAAGAGTGGTTTGATCTACAACTTTTCTAAGCAACCTATCAAAGCACACAGGAAAAGCAAAGTAATCAATTTTTTGGAGTTCAAAGTTGAAAAGTGTAATTTAAAATTGGACCAAAGGAGAAAATGAAAATCTAATCCTTGACTAGGAAGTTTAATCTATTAAACACACTTAAGAACACCCATTCTTATTTCTACAGAAACCCAAACCTTTCGGGTGACCGTGATCTTGTTCGTCTTTTTTTGCGATCACCAGATGAAGAAGATCTAGAACGACTTCTCTTTCTGTTCCTCTCAGGAGAAGATGATGAACTTGAATAAGATCTTTTTCGTGGGGAAGAAGAGCCCCTGTGGGACCTGGAGCTGGATCTTCATTGATTGAGAAACAAATCAAACATGTCATTAAAAGAAGAAATGAGGCAGACTGTTCAGCTAACAGCTCCAAAAATAAACAAAAAGGATTTATAACTGAAAATTTTATAAGAAGGAATACTTACTGCATACTCAAAAGAAGACTTCTGGTTCAACCACGAAAACAATTCTACTTAAGTACAATTACTTTAATTTTATCTTTTTAACATTCTAAGTGTTTATAGCTTACAATTAAACACCAGCTGAATATATAAAGCAGAATTTTTTTAAACTTAAGACTATCATTTTAAAGTATACATAAATAGCAAAACCAAAAGGTAATTGCATTTGCATGACTTTATGTCTAGAAAACACATATTCCCATTTGAGAAAAAAATATGTAGGTTATATACAAACTCCCGAGGAAAATAAACATTACAATTCCTTGTGGAATTATGCAACTTACTTAGTTGCTCTAGAAAAGGCAGAGAGAGGGGACAGCAATGAGAAAGAACAATAACTACTAAATTGTCAAATAATCAAAAAAAGTAAAATAAAATGAATAACTTTAAAACTTTGATTTATATTAACAATACTTTTATGAGGGACTATTATTCATGAAGTATGAAGTGTTGACATTCACATGTTTCAGGTAGAAGTAAATGTCCAAATGTTTAAGTGCATATTTTTTTCTTCACTTACATATTTTGTTTGAAGGAATTTAGCTCAAACTTCCCAAAAAATTCACCTTTGGGCTTAAAACAAAATTAGAAAGCCCAAAAGGAGAATTCTTTGGAAAGTTATAAGCAATGAAAAAAATGTTTGGGAAGAATATGAAGGCTGTTTTGTAAATCTTAATTCTAGTACTTCCCAAATGGAGCTAAGACTTAAAGATCTTCACCTACGAAGCACTCAAATAAAAGTACTAACACAATGATAATACACAATAACAATAAATTCATTTGCTTTCCATTTTGTATTGTCTTAATACAAGTTTGCTTATCATTCATTCTTCCTTTAATGTTAAAGTGCAGTTGCCCTCTAATGCTACAGATTTGGCTCTATTAAGCATTTTTATCAAAAGAACTATCATTAAGCTTCAGGGTGAATTCCACATAAGTGGAATTTTAGTCATTTTCTTATTGTTAGATGCTTTAAACAATAAGTCAAAACATAAGAAAAAAAAGGCAGCATAGTTTTACTAAGTTTGAAAAAAAAAAGTAGACTAGTGTCTCATTTGCTTCTTCACAAACTGCTTCCCTCTACAGGTTGAACTAAATGCAACCTGAAGTTAACAGTAGTGCTTACCTAAGACCACATCCTACCTGACTAACCAACCATCCTTCCTGATTTAATCTGTAGAATTTAAGAGGAGTGCTTATTCTAAACATAGTATTTGTGTAAAATTTTATAATTTTTATAATATTGTGTGTTATATTACAAAACACAGAAACGTGTATAAAACGTTCCAGAAACTTTAGTGGATATACATGACAATATAGTTTCTGCAAATATTGAAACTGTCCTACAAAACAGAATCTGTTTTGAGGAAGGTTAATTTTCTTCCTTTTAAAAACATAGTAAACTTCTTTGCATAGCTGTAATTTATTTTTGAACTATTATTGCAAACATAACTTTACTGTACTAGAGATCTGGTGTTAAGACTCTGCTCTATCTTCCTATTTCATCACATTTTAGCTAGTACAAAAATAACAAACCTTGCATAATGCCAAATAGCAGCCTTAATTCAATCATGGGAATGTCTTGGCACACTGCTGGCAATGGAAACATCTCATGGTGAGAAAATTAAGCTGAGGCAAGTGCATTAGTTTTCTAATGCTAAAATAAAATTGACAAGTAGAAGCAAAATAAGAGGAAAAAAAGCAGCAACGCCTTCTGCAGCCTTTAAATATTTTTTTCTCTCTGCTTTACAGAGAGATGCTACCTCATTCACCTTGATTTCGACCCACGAGATCTCGAACGTTCTCTGGAACTGGAACGAGATCTTGACTGCGAACTGGAAGAACTTCTTGAACGGGACCTGGAACAACATGGAAGGATTTTTTTTTCCAGGACAACTTAAATGAACTTTTGAGACATGAACACTGAAAGAAAAATATATATTAGAGTTCATTTTCATATAAAAAGACAACTATTTGAGATATATTTTCAGAACACAGTATTTTAAGGTAACTAAACATTTTATTGCTTAAATACTTATGCCAAAACTTAAACTAATATTGAAAAAGAAAATCAACGATCATTTCCCAAGTTTGGCTAAATTGCTCTAAAAATCACTCAAAATTGTACAAATAAAACACTAAGCATTACCTCACTTTATAACATTGAATACTTCCTGTTCAGAATTTTTAAAGTAACCTAAGGACTTACAAACCCAGGAATTTTGAATGCTGCTGTTTATAATTTAATTTCTGATACATCTCTATCAATTTCCCTTATAAAATTCCTTGTTTCCTGAGTCTCTAGCTAGTATGACACTGTAATTATGATGACATGTGTATGTTTATTTAACTGTTTTTCTATCTACTCAAAGGTTAGAGAATTAAAGAGAAAATATATTAACAATCCTGTCATTGTTTTAGGTAATTATATTATTGAAAACGTAAAGGGGAGATATAGCCCACTTAAATTTTAAAAGTCACAAATGAAGTAAATTCACTTACTAACCTTATACCTTTAATATACCCCTTAAGATAATACTTCGTAGAAAAAGAGGGCTATTAACATTTGCAGTATGGGGCGCCTGGGTGGCTTAGTCGGCTAAGCGTCCGACTTTCGCTTAGGTCATGATCTCGCGGTTCGTGGGTTCGAGCCCCGCGTCGGGCTCTGTGCTGACTGCCAGCTCAGAGCCTGGAGCCTGTTTCAGAGTCTGTCACTCCCTCTCTCTCTGACCCTCCCCTGCTCATGCTGTCTCTCTCTCTCCTAGAAATAAAAAAAACAAAAAACAAAAAACATTTGCAGTTTAAAAGTACCATCTTTATAAGTACTCTTGTAAGCTTTCAGGCTTTATAGTGTTCAAATAAAAAATTATCTAAGTTTTCTTTTCTAGACAGTGGATATGCATGCATATGCAAGTGGGGGAGGGTGCAGGATGAAGGGGCAGGGAGATGGAGAGAGAGAGAGAAAAAATAAATCTTAAGCAAGCTCTAAGCTAAGTGTAGAACCCTAGGTAGGGCTCGATTCCATGACTGTGGGATCATGACCTGAGCCAAAATCAAGAGTCAGACACTCAACCAACTAGGCCACCCAGGTGCCCCCTAAATTATCTGTTAAGTGCTCAATTAGCTAATATTTTTAGCCCTAAAAATCATTAAAATTCACTGCCCATGGTTTCACCAGATCATGTATAGAAATTCTTCATGGGAACATTGTTTATATAAGGTACTGCTTTTGCTCACTTAAAATTTTATTTTCACTGTTGACTATACAATCATATACAGCCAGGTAATATTATTAAAATTTTACATTACTAACAAAATAATATTCAAGTACAACACCAACTAAATCCTCTTTTTCCTGGGCATCTCAAGATCATAAGCATTAAGCCAATATAACTAATATGGCAGAATCGGCTCCTTTACTCAGAATATCTGTAGTAAATCATTAAAACACTGTATAGCAAGCAATGAATTAGTGTAGAAAACGTCTATACTAACCTTAAATCTTCACTTTATTTACTTAGAAATTTCTAAATGTAAACTACCTAATCATGTAGCACTATATGTAATAATTCAAATGAATTTTTAAAATCTATTTTAATAAAAGGCATGGTGATAAAAATGGACCAAGTAAATTTCATATTAGAACTCTGCATTTCTGAAAATATTGGACAATAATTTCATGGCACTAAAAAAAAATTATTTTGTAAAAGCTGACTTGAATGAAATCTCAAATAAAAAGGAAAGCTTATTCAGTCAAGAAAAACAAAATTTATAAATAAAGAAGTTAGATACTGACATTTTGACTGGTGTTACCCTTGACCTGTACCCGTTTACCTGGACCTAGACCTTGAACTTGAGGGGGAGGATGAGCGTGATGAAGATCGTGAATGTGAAGATCGAGACTTTGAGCGACTTCGTCTGTTAGATTTCTTTTTATTACTATCTTCTTCTTCGCTGGCATCAAGATTGTATTTTGAGAGATCAGCATCATCTTCATCCTCATCCTAACAAAAATTCAATCAATTATTTAGACATTTGGATATTAATGCTATCTACTAGGAGTGATGAACAGTTCTGTGTATTGGACATATCCATATGGATATGTGATGTCACCAACTTCTCAGCAAATCCTCAATCCTAAAAGTCTGCCTCCTATATTCCTTATCTCAGCTAAACAGATTGACTATTTCAGACATTTCAAAGAAGTACCCCTAGAAGTCATACTTATTTCCTCTTTTTCTGTCACAATGTATTAACAACTAAGCTATCAAGAATTTGAATTTTAATCCCTTAAAAGTCCTTGAATCCATCAGGCTCTGCTCTTCTCTTATATATTACAGTATAACCTTTTAGGTGGTCTCCCTAACTCTAGAAATCCATTCTGCCTCCCCTCTCTCTCAATATATTGACAGTCACCACCCTGAACCAGGTCAGATAAACATACCTCATTTGTTTCTTGTAAGATTTAAAAATTGTTCCACGCTGATTTGTTTCGCTGCATTTGAGGGCCTCTTATGATCAGACATCGAAGTGTACCCTTAATCTGGATCTATACATCAGGCCATAACACTTTACACTTTGGACTCAGAAAATAAATACCACTTAACGGTGGTGGTTGACCCTCTCAACATTCTCCCCTCTCCTCTAACCACAGTGGCTTACGTATGATTTTTTTAATGTTGGTGGTTTGTTTCCTATTAAAGTGACCTCTATTTATGTTCTCTGCTGAAAGTGTTCCGACCACAGCTCTTGTAGCCAGCAGCTAATATCATTCTATCATTCAAGTCTTAGCTCAAATTCCACCTCCTCAAAAATCCCATCGACTGAAACGAAAGTAGCTCTTCTCATGATCTATTATCATGTGTGTCTTATAACATAACTGCTACCTAAATTATCTTGTTCATTTTTTATCTTCATCATTTATGTTTTTCCCTTCTAGAATTTAGGCTTCATTAAAAGAAAGGTGGTTCTGTCTTAGTTATTACCCCATCTCCAGACCTAGAATAGTGCTTGGCAGAGTGGAAGCTCAAAACCTTTGTGAGAACAAATGAATACACAGAATATAATCTTCACTATAAACAAAGATCAAAAGGATTCATGTTGTATCATAGCTCCAATAAGACTAAGAAGAAATAAGACAAGGAAATCATTTACCTCATCTAATTTATATTTAGAAAGATCTTCATCCTCATCCTCTTCTTCTCCCTCAGATTCTTTATCTTCAACTTCCTTTAAAATTGATGCAGGACCAACTGCCTTCCCCCTGTATTTTTTCTTTTTACGTCCAAACTAGAGAAAAAGTTTCATATTTCTGTCAGCTGAAAAGGTTTTAAAATCACTATTTTTTCCTAAGAAATTACTTTTATATACATCAGTCAACGTGTATTTTTTTAGTTAACTGTAACAATTTTACATTTAAGCCAATTAAGACTTCTTAAAAAAAAAATCTGCTTTAAAAAATTCGAAGTGTACTTATAAAAATAAGATAGATTTAATATTATTCCTTTGCATTTAAAATATTTTTGAAGTTTTCTAATTTGTGTTCAATCTGCACACTAATGTATAGCTTACCTCATCATATTCACCATCAGATTCTTCTCTTTCTATATACTCAACATTTTCTCTTTCATTAAAACCACCACCATAACCTAAAAGGGGAGGGGCATAAACTGTTATCCTATGACAATTCATTAAAATAACAAAAATATGCCTAACAACATCACCTCCAAGCAACAGAGAAAAAGAAAAATGTCGTCAATGGCATTTACCTAGCTATCTAATAAATTACTAGCTTAAAAAAAGCATATAAAAAAAAATCACTACAGAGAACAGTGTCAAAGTTAGATACCTTAGCTGAGAAAGCCCTGTTGCTATACTTCTAGCTCTTCTCAACTTCAAAATGTCCTGTTTTACTTAGCTTATGCATGGAATACACACAGGTGGAAAACATCTATTCATATCATTGCTATAACCAAATTCTGAAATGACTTTCTTCTGTAGTTTATTATAATTCTTCCAGGAAGAGTGTGCTAAGAACTAAGACTCAAAATTTAACAGGTTACTAGTTGCACATAGTCTGAAATCTTTTGATGTATTGAACTTTTGCTGGGCTAAAACGTAGCTAGGGCTTGGAATATTCCTAACTATACAAATACAATGACATAATAAAGGACATCCAAATTGGTTTTAATACAATTGGTTTTTTTTTTAATTTTTAATGTTTATTTTTGAGAGAGACAGAGCAAGAGTGGGGGAAGGGCAGAGAGAGGAGGAGACCCAGAATCCCAAGCAGGCTCCAGGCTCTGAGCTGTCAGCACAGAGCCTGATGCGGGGCTCGAACTCACGAACAATGAGATCATGACCTGAGCTGAAGTTGGATGCTTAATGAAGTCATATGCTTAGCCAACTGAGCCACCCAGGCACACCCCACTTTTTAAAAATACAATTGTTTTTAATATATTGTTAAGAGTCACTCGGGATCTCTGAATTAACCAGTAAACTTTTAAACTGAAAATAATTCTATTAAAAAATAATCAAGTTCAGGAAACCACTATTCTTCGATATCACAACAAATATCTATAATTAGGATTGAATTTTTCCACATAAGCTTAAGAGAAGGTGGAGTTAGTTTTAGAGAAAGTGAGATTTTGAAATCTCCCACTGAAAAAATAATAGAGGTATGTAGGCAAAAGCCAACATAATCTATCTCCCATATTGCACAGCAGTACCAGCACATAAAGGCAGTGATTGAGATTTTGCTAAATGCTAATATAAACTCATAAAAAAGTTTTTTCAAAAGAATTCAGGATATGTGACTTTAAATTTACCAATCACGGGCATTTAAAAAATGATCACTTACCCTGTCATCTTTGTACAACTGTCATGAATAGTAGAAAGTATATTACCTGTCCCCATAAAATAATGTAGTAAGTATAACTTTAAAAAAAGAAAAAAAATCTCACTAATCTTGTTTTTACTATACTTTATACCATTGAAAACTGCAATATGTTGGTTATTTATCCCTCAAATAATTGCATATGATCCCTTGTCTCCTCTTTCTACCTTGTTTAAGGGCCCATATGGATTTTAATTGTAATATACAAGAACTTCCTTTTGTTTCTGTACAGACGACATACAAATGAGAAGTGTAGTAAATACCAGTAACAACTTTCTTTAGTAAAATCTTAGCTCTAGTTTTTCAGAAATCAAATATAAAAAACCAAAACCACGTACAAATGGGTATACACTGAACCTCAAGAAAACAGCTTACACATTTAATGCTAATTATAGATTACAAGCTCAGTTGAAAATCATAATTTTTACGTCTAGATACGTTTACTATTACATCAATATGTCCTGAGATTAAGGTATGAGTACTCTGGTAAACAACACATTTTAAGAGACAACTAACAATAAAGATCTAAGCATCAAAATACTTAAAAGTAGGAGAAAAGCTAAAAAAAATAAAATAAAAAATCCACAGGGTCTAGATGGACAATTCGCATAGGAAAAAATAAAAAGCAAAGTGAACAAATACAATGAAATACCATGATTGTCCTTAGGCCAGTAGTACAGAAAAATGTCTGACAAAAGACTGTATGTGGAAACACGTAAAGATTAAAACAATCCTATTTAAAATTCAATAGACTTTTAAGAGTTCTTTGTTCACATTTAGTAATCTACACTTGAAAAATGATATGGCTAATAAATCATGGCAAGATTTAGATGTTAATTGTTACACATAATTTTGCATAGGTATGTAAGTACAATCACTTTAAAATAAATATCATAGCTAAAAAAGGTAAAATTAAAATAAAAAAAAAAGGTGGGGGGGGTGCCTTGTGGCTCAGTCAGTTAAGTGTCCGACTTCAGCTCAGGTCATGATCTCTCGGTTCGTGGATTCTAACCCCACGTCAGGCTCTGTGCTGACAGGTGGCTCAGAGTCTGGAGACTGTCTTTGGATTCTGTATCATCTTCTCTCTCTGACCCTCCCCTGCTCATGCTCTGTCTCTCTCAAAAATAAATAAAACATTAAGGAAATTTTTAAAATGAGTATCATAGCAAATATAAAGCTATTCTCATCTCATATGGGCTACAGGAAAAAAAAAAACTAGTAGCAAGAAGAACACTGCTAAAATATAACTATTCAAAAAACAGGAGAACAGGGGACCGTGGGTGGCTCAGCTGGTTGAATGTTTCTGATTTTGGGTCAGGTCAAGATCTCACAGTTCAGTTCACAGGTTTGAGCCCCTCATCAAGCTCCATGCTGTGATTCTCTCTTAGGGTTCTCTCTTTCCCCTCTCTCTCTGCTCCTCCCCTACTTGTGCACACAGAATGGCTAAATTACTTCTACAATTATTTAATGGAATAATGCAAAGTCAGCAATCTTTCAGTAGTGCATCAAATTTTCTTTTATTCAGACTATCCCATGAACCTATCCCCAGAACCTTGGACCTCCTTATTAAAAATAGTAGAGAGACCCTGGAGAGCAATGCAGGAGGCTATTTCACAACTTCAACTGCGACCAGCAAAGACAACTAGATATAGCCAGGGAAATGGGAGAGGCTCAAGACAACAGATCACAGAAAAAAAAGAATGAGTAAAGAATAAGTGAGAAGGCAGCAAACTTTGAGGACTTTAGTTGTTACACTCCTGCTCTTGCAACAGTGCAACAGAGGAGTCACAAAATAAGGTCAGAAAATATGAATAGATAAAAGGCTTTTTGAAAATACAATTTAAAAACTGCTAAAGATTTTGGACTTTATCCTAAAAACAGAAGTTTTCTTTATTTTTATTTTAGAGAGTGAGCAAGCAAGCAGGAGAGAGGAGCAGAGGGAGAGAGACAGAGAATCTTAAGAAGGGCTCACACTCAGCACAGAGCCTGAGATGGGGCTAGATCCCAGGACCCCGGGATCATTACCTAAGCCGAAATAAAGAGTCAGATGCTCAACTGACTAAGCCTCCCAGGCACCCGAAAACTGTTTTAAACAAATGGAGCTTTTAGGTTGGAAAATGAAATTAAATATCTCTGGCTGCAACTGGGTAGAAGGGGAATATGTACAGATAGCAACTAAGTAGCTATTTTTCCAAGACAGGATACAGTGGTATCCTAATCTAGTGTAGTCATGGAAAAGAATTTTGAGAGTAGAGATGAGATAAGGAGTTATGAAGAAGGACATTTAGGTGTCTGTCTTATGCACATGGTGGGTGGTACTAATCATGAGAAAGAGATCACCAGAAGAGAGCCAGGTCCTGGGGGAAAATCATGAGTTCAGTTTGGATAGAAGTTTGACGTTTACTTGGTTATGTTGAATAGACAGCTGGATATACGGGTCAAAGAAGTCTCAGCTGAAGACACACATTTGGTATCATGGTGTGCTGAAGTTAGAAAAAAATGCCCGCCCAGAAAATAAAGAGGAAAGAAAGCAAACTTAGGAATTGGGCCTTGAAGAAACCTAACATTCTGTGGTGAGGTAGAAAGGAGATGGCTCTAAAAAGGAGACAAAATAAACTATCAGAGAGAAAAAAGACGAAAAAACATAAAATATATACCTTAGAGATGAACGAAGGAAAAAAAGGAGACAACTGTTATTAGAAAGCCTCAATCTACACAATCAGTACAAAGACTCAGAATGAGAAGAGTAGGGTAGGATTTGAGGATTGAAAAAGGAAATGTATCTAGGACATTAGGTTTTAATGTTCTCACATATGAGAATATCACAAAAAATTACAATTAAAAAAAAAGAATGAGGGAAATAAAACAATTTCTGTTGTAGTCTAGAAGGGCCAGGTCCAGATGATTCTTAAAGAACTAGTGAGTCTCCCCTCTGCCATTCCTAATGTCACTATTTGTTAACATAGAGATCTTTAATGCTTTATTTTGTAAACTGTAATACTGTTAAATAGAAGATGACTTTGTGTATAAGAAAAAAGCATCAAGGT
Organism: Crocuta crocuta; assembly: GCF_008692635.1. NCBI lineage: Eukaryota > Metazoa > Chordata > Mammalia > Carnivora > Hyaenidae > Crocuta > Crocuta crocuta. The sequence goes on from NW_027532158.1 coordinate 1,326,308, forward strand.
AAAAAACTCAAGGGCAGAACAGACAGAATCCCCAATTACTATACTCTTATAAGAAAGAGACAGAATTGTTAATTCAAACTTTTAGTTCTTTTAAGATCACTTGGGGCACCTGGGTAGCTCAGTGTGTTACACGTCTGACTATTGATTCGGCACAGATCATGATCTCCTGGTTAATGAGACTGAGCATTGGACTGGGCTCTGCGCTGGCAGCATGGAGCTTGCTTGGGATTCTTTCTCTTTTTCTCTCTCAAAATAAATAAATAAACATTAAAAATATTAAAGTCATTTAATTAGAATGTGATTTAATTTTACCTGTTCTTTCTTCTAACTTAGCATACTTTGGAGTATTACACATGTTACACTCTGATCTTCTGGCCCAATTCACGTTACTGCACCTTTAGAAGGGAAAAACAGCAAATTAGTAGACTATAACACAAGAAAAAGAGTAAATTTCTAGACACTCTAGAACGTTAAAATAAAAACTAGAATGAAATCACTATCATAAACAAGTATTTATTAAGAATAATGCAAATACAGAAAATGTACTAGGGCACATTTTCAGAAGAGAAAATATGGATTCCAACAAGACTGAACTATTTAAGCAGAAGCAAAAGCTAAGGAGTATGAAATGTCTCTGTCATTTTTTTTGAAAAATAGGAGACAAATTATATCTGCAATGATTTTGATGCCCTGGAGGGAAAAATCATTTTAAAGGCTTTACTAATTTCTTGGTCCCCAAATTTACCTCGAAGAACAGTAAAGTTATACCTTCCAAATAATGTTTAAAAGTTTTTTCTTAAAGAATCAGTTCAAGTACTAAATTTCACAGCATACCAAATCCAGTGACCTAATCTATTGACAAAAAACTCTCCAGTACAATTTTAATCTGTATTGGATAAGAAATTTATGTAAGACCCTCTTCTGATTAAGTCCCTTTTCATATAGATTTGATTCATCTGCACAACAGAAAAGATGAAAGTTGAAAAAATCTATACAGAACTTGAAATCAAAAATATTAAGAATGCCTAATTACAGACATTTATGACACAACTTATGATTCTAAAATTACTCTGTAAACAGGCAAAATGAATTTTGAGTGTATTTCACATTACTGACAGAAGCTGAACATTTTGAGATTTTTTAAATAATAATAATTTTTTTAATAATAGAAAGAAGTAATAAAAAGAAGTGGTTTTAAATAGTCTTTCCTCCTTTTCATGAAATGCAAGGTTAACTTAAGCATTCATTTACTGGTATACATAATCCATCATGGTGAAAACTAATATCACCATTAAAAATACAGAGTTTTTTTTCGCTCTGTGCTGACTGCCAGCTCAAAGCCTGGAGCCTATTTCCGAGTCTGTGTCTCCCTCTCTCTCTGGCCCTCCCCTCTTCACGCTGTCCCTCTCTCCTAGAAATAAATAAAAATATAAAAAAAAATATTTAAAAAAATACAGAGTTTTTAAAAGTTATTTATACTTTTATATTAGATACAGACTAAATAGTACACAGATCTTTGACTTAGAAGGTCTCCTTGGTTTGTCAATGTGAATAAGAACTGGAAATATTAATGAGTAGTGGCTAGAAATATTATTATGGAAGAAAAAATACATAATTCAAAACACATACGTTTTGCACTGCCAGTCATTAGCACTAAAAAGGCCTCGGCTCTTTTCTGCAAGTGTCTTTCCTATTTCAGTACCCCCAGCTTTCATCATCTTAGCCTCAGTTGTTTTCTCTGAAAATAGCAAAATAATACATTATTAATCTGGGGAAATTTAAAAAATGATCTATAGATCACTAGCCTTAGAAGAAGCTTCCTTAAATGCTTACCCCGACCACATCTATTACAGCTGGTTCTTCTAGCAAAGTTTACATTTCCACATCTGAAAATAAAAGAAAAAATATTTAGAAAGATATTACTTATAACTGTAGAATTTTAAAAATTCGATATGCACAACTTTTTAATGTGTCCTTACTATACACCTACATCCAGAAATTCTAACACTCTCTCAGTCATGTTAATGTTAACTATGAAATAAAAATCATCACAATTTAGGTGGAAAAAATAGGAGATAAATATAAAATTTAAAGTCCAAGATAAGAAACCCCAATCTTTCACTATCCAGTTATGTGATCCTAGGAAGTCACTTAAGGTTTCTGTGCTTCAGTGTTCTATTAGCACCTATCATTGATAATAACAAAATCCCCTTGGCAAAGCTGAAGTGATATCCACTTCAACAATTACTGAGGAGGCACTAGAGAGTTAGAAACAAAAACAAAACAAACAAAAAACATACAAAAATGTGTTGAGTACTGGAAGAAATACATAATCCTAAGGATCGACCAATGGGGAGAATACAGATAAATCAAAGATAGCTTCACAGGTCTTGATAAAATGCTAGAAGATAGAATGGTAAGGAAAGAAGGTAGGTTATACTGACTTAAAAATATACATAGGTTCAATAACTATAAGGAAATGGGAGTTTTGTGGGGCCATTTACCAAATCTCTGAAACCTACTTGAAAAAAATAACCACCACAACCAATAAACTCAACATATGGAGGAACAAGGTATCACTTTTATGTTTATATTCAGCAAATTTAATTAAACAAAAAGATTATCAAGTTCATTTACCAGATCTTAATACTGCATCAGCATTATCAGTACAAGCGTGTTAAATGCCAAGTGATATGCAAAGCTTAAATTTTTAAAAACTGATTACTTTTCTTTGAAAACACATATACTGAATATACATATTGTAGAAATATTCTATTCATATTTGTAACTGAGTTGAATGCACTTAGAGATCTATTTCAAATATTTGTGCATGCTGTCATTAATGACACCATCAAAGACAAATCATTCTACAGGTAATCAGTAACATAAATATCAGAAGTTGTGCTATACCTTTGGAATGGCTTCAACAGTATTTATCACCCACAGCAATGCTATTCATAGCATACGAATTTGTTCTATTCAATACTGTCAGATACACCTTATCTTTCAGATCATCCTAATCGTTATGCAATTATACGATCAACTTATTATGAAATAAATACAACAGTATTTCATTTAACTACTTACATTTAAACTACTTACAAGGTGGATGGAAGTCAAACACTGAGGCGATATGGACTTAATCTCCTTTATGGACATTAGATGATCTAATTCTTTTAAACTAAAACCGATAGCTATCAATTACGAGTATTTGCTATATTTCATTGCTCGACACATTATGCCATCCTGTATTCACTGAAAAGGACCTAATTCTATACCATTTTTTTTTAGTACAGTTAAATAACCTTCTTAAAGTTACATTGTCTGTAAGCAACATAACTGGAATTAAAAATCCACATTTGTTGGCTTCAAAGTTTCTCTTTGAATTTTTATCTTTGGCTAGCCTGAGGACAAGAATTCTGAGACTTTGATCTGAACATGAGTTGTGCATTCAATTATTTGGGCAACTACTTTCCACAGATTTCCAAACAGGTACATCTATTTGAGCACCCTCCAAAAGAATCTAGCAATGTAATAGAGCACACAGAGTTCAGCAGCAACGTCAAAAGGCTGAGCCACTAAACACGTGCTTCTCTGCGGCAGGCATCTCCAGGCAGGCAAAAACACAGGCCTCCTTCCTTTGGGCTCTAAAGAGGCGGAGGGTTCAATTCTCGAGAGGAAATTAAAGCTCAATAATGAGAAGAAAGTTCAGAATCTCCTGAATCCAAGAAGGGTGGTCTTTAGGAGGAAAGTATAAATAGTACGGGAGAAAGCGAGAATCAAAAAAACAAAAAAACCAAAAAAAACACAAAACCCCCCCCAAACCCCAAGGTGAATTATGAAAAGCCAAAAACGAGTTCGAGGAAGCAGCTTCCCGCGAACAAGAGTAAAGTTCTGCAGGAAACAGTCACGTGGGGCAGATCCACCAGCAAGCTGGCCTCGACTCCGGAGATTGCCTTATCGCTGAAACCTGGCCGAGGCGGGGGGGGGAGGGCTGGGGTGGTGGTGTGGAGGCAAAAGGTAGGCC